>NC_090730.1:32732260-32744760 GCF_036898095.1 Palaemon carinicauda
TTTTTGTTCCTCTTTTTCTTCTTCTAGGTTAAGCCAGTGTCTCTTCTTCTTCTTCTTCTTCTTCTTCTTCTTCTTCTTCTTTTTCTTCTTCTTTTCTTAATAACACTGAAAGGTAAACAGATCTTCATATTCCTGTTCTTCCCCCTTTGAGCACGTTATTGGTGAACCGTTCTTGATAACACAAAACAATATAGAAAGGTTTCTATGACAATCAAAGATGGAAGAAGTTAAAAAAAAAAAAAGAATATCAGCAAGCCTAATGCCGAGAGCTTGAAGAGCAGAAATTAGACAGGAGCGTCTACTTAAGTCTATTGGCGTTTCGGCCGTTCTCTGTTTAATGGAATTTCTAATCAATGAGACTGAGTAGATCTAAAAGCAAGGAGATTAAGGATTATAAATGCAGAAAAATTGATTTTGTTTTATACCCTAAAAGTCTTTGAATGAAACATGATAATTTCAAAATTAGTAAGAAATAATTCATAGAATGAACCTTTTAACTTCAAAAAGAATTAAAGAAGCTAGTAGGTAGCATATTAGTATCCTGTTTAATGATTTTAGGTCCCAGTTCGAGATAAGATTGTAAAACGTATTTGGGTCTATTCTCGAGTAATTTATGAAATCTAGTTCTAATTCACTTTACAACTCCCGTAGCTTATTGTAACACAACTTCCCAAAATTCGTAGCCTTTTGCTAACATACTTTTATTCTCCCTTTTTATCTAGCACACACATCAATAACAGCACACAAGAGAATTTTCTTTTCGTTGTCCCTACACTGACGTCACTGGCATCAGTGGAAAGTAGGAGTCGTACTATTGGCATAGGAAAGGTTAGAGCAGTAACAGTTGATAAGGATTTCCTCGCATTGAAGGTCACTTCCTGAAAGGGGCCCCACTTCAGGTTTTTTGCTTTGCCCTTGATTAAGTCATAGATGGGGCAAGAGTGGCAATGCTTTGACAGTCAATGTCATGGGGAACTTTTGTACTGCTGATACGTTCTCGGGGAAGGGGTAAACGCCCTCGGGAGTGATGCAATGACCTAAGAATACCACTTCTTTGGCACCAAAGGTACACTTTTCATACTTGACTACAAGGCTGTTCTGCTGCAGGCGATCAAGGATAATGTATAGTTGACATGAGTGGTCTTCTTCGGAGGACGAGAACACCACCAGTAAGTTATGTACGCAACATACACAGAAGGGGAGGTCTACTAAGATGCCATCTACGAGTCGGTGGTAAGTGGCCCTTCCAATACAAAAGCCAAGAGACGAGTAATTGAAAGTATATGTGCTGAACGTTGTCGTTATGGCAGTCTTGTGGATGTCTTCTGGCTTCATGGGCACCTGAAAAACCCCTTCATGGGGTTGTGGGAGGAAAATACTTTAGCACTGATAAGGTCAATGGTGATGTCGGTGATGTTGGGGAGGAGATATTGGTGTGACTGTCTGCATGTTATGACGCCTGTGATCTACACAAGATTGTAGGGATCTATCCTTCTTCAACACAATGTACAGAGGTAAGGTCCATGGCCCTGAGTTTGGCATATGTATCAAATGTCTGGATATTGCAAGTACTAGGGTCCCGTCGTCTTGATATGGAAATAGACACCGTGCCTGATGGGAACCTTGGGTGTCTGACGTAATTCTGCGCGGAAGACATCGTGATATAAAGTGAGAAGTGTGGAGGGGTTACTTGGGCACTGCATGTAAGAAACAGAGAGAGAGCATTATTCTACATTTGCATGTGCGTTGTTTGTTGCACATTCATAACAGGGTTTATACTTGGAACCTTCATCATGCGAGTTGTTGTCGATCTGCTTGGCTACCTCAATAACTTCATTCTGCTTTATTTATTTATAAACGTATTTATTCAAGATTATATGAGCATGAGGGAAACCGATATTGATTTTGATATCGATCAATTAAAATCAAAACTTCCCAGAAACCGTTGTTGTGATTTTTTATTATCAAACTAATTAATGATAATCTACATCTGCCTTAGAACTATTGTTGGTACTCAATCCTTTTATGTTGTCGAGATATAAAATATTCTGTTAGTATAAAGAAAATACAATACATATGTGTAAAGCTTTTGATAATAATGTCCTTTTACATGCATGTTTCTTTATCATAATTCATATTTTCAAATAAATAATTCCAAAATATGCATTAGATTTATTCCTGACCTCCAGTGAAATCCTACCTCTTACCTCAGTCCTGAAAATAAACTCATCCTATGCAAACAGTAATTTCATTACCTTCAGAAGAAATAAATTTCAACTGGTATCTTTTTATCTCTCTATTTACCTCTTTATTTATTAGTCTTGCATAAACACCTGTGAGAAATTAAAATATAAAATGGAACAGTTCTAGTTTCCGAATGACAAAAGGTGAATTATTTATGCATTAATACGAGTTTATAACAAAAGATATTCATTAAGGTTTCTTATTCTATTTTTGATCAAGAATTCAGGACCTTAATGACATAGTGCTTTCACTCTACATGTCTATTTATTTCCATCAACGTCATTCTTATAATTTTAATATGTTTACGATAAGTACTTCATAACACGATTTTCTGTTTCTATAAGTATTGATATGAGTGTGTAAAGACATTCATATATCCTAATACAGACCATGCATAATATTCCTTTAACTTTCAATTGTATTCACTTAAGCTATTTGGTTTGCTAGTTTGTTATAAACCTAATTTTTATCAAATTTCTGTAAAGATCTTTATTTACCAACGACTACTCATGAAAACATCGAATAAAGGCATCTTCTTCTGTCTGTTTTCTGTTTTTTTTTCTGTCTCTCTCTTACAGACTTCTCTCCTCTCCGTGTAGTATATTAAACTATCCTCGTGGGAGCTTTATCTTCTGACAGAGATTTTCATCTTAAACTTTGGAAATAAAAATCCCTAAATAATCCTTTTTGTAGTTTAATCCGCTTACTCCTTTGCGCTACTACAGTAAAGTAACAAAGTTGTGAGTATAATATACATACATACAGGCATACATACATGCATACACGTATTTATAATTTTAACAGCTTTAAGCAGTTTATTTGACAGGGAGTGGCTCCAAAGAAAATCAGTACTAAATTCCCTGTCATAGTCATTCTATAGCGGTTGAATTATAGATGATCCCCTGTACTATAAAACTTATGCAACATTAGTCGCTAAATACACTTACAAGGAAGGCTCATTAGCAGTGTGTCGAACACCTCTACACTTTCTTCGTTAATTTGTCTTATAACAAATGCACTGCACAAAAGGTTCAGATCAACAGCTTCATAATTTGTTTCTTCAATTCGCACTCAACATCTACATCTTACTTCAATTAATGTTAGTTGTTTCAATAACCATTTCTAGTATCCCCATATTTATACATGTAATTCAAGTCACTTAACAATCCTTTGCTCATATCCTGCTACCTTCTGAAATCTCTTACTTTGGGACTCTCTTCTTCTCTCATCTTTCCATCATCCGTTCATAATTACTCTAAGATACACAAATTCACGAGTTATATTTCACTTCCATCATACTAACATTTTTTACTCTTTCTTCTCCATTTCATTCTCTCTCGTCATTTTACTCTTGCTCCCATATACTCTCATCTTTCTTTTTCTGTAGATACCTTCAAATTCTTTTACCAGCTTCTGTTGTTTCTTTCCACTTCCCAAAATCAGCAAAGTATCATCTGGAGACATCAACCATTCATTGTTCCGTTCACAATCAATTTTCTTTATCCCACATCTATCCTTTCCCGGACCGCTGACATCAATTAATGTATAGAAATATTGAACATTAATGAAGTCATAACACAGACTTGTTTCACATATACATTTACCTCTCCTGCTAGATATTCATAGACTCACACTTCTTGCATAATATATGCTTTTAATCACGCCCAACAATTAGTTATCAAAAACATCCACACTTCCCCTCTTTATTCATTCATAAGATTTTTCTGAGTTCTTGCATACCATTATCAGTGTTTTTCCTTCATTTTAAACTTGTCACACAAGTATTTTTTTCTTCAGAATAATCAGCTAACTCTTCCCCCTTTTGATTATCTAAACATTCTCGGTTCTTTACCCATTTTCTCTCACTTACACTATTAAAAATTTGCATTACAAAAAACGGTAAATATCTGGCAACATTTATTCCAGGATTTTTACCGTTATAAAAACGGATATATTGGTGTAAAGGATAATATTACGGTCACCAACCCGTGAAAGATAATAACAAAGTAAGGTAAAATTACGGTCGCCTGTATTTTACTGAAATATGGTTAAGAACAATATAGTTTTACGGAGAATTTCTGATTAATATTACGCTTCTTTCTAACGGTGCTCCTTACTATCCAAAGAACAATTCTATAAAAACGTAGGTAAAATAAACTTCTACTAAATGATATATATATATATATATATATATATATATATATATATATATATATATATATATATATGCATATATATATACATACATATATATGTATATATACATACATATCTATATATATACATATATATATATATATATATATATATATATATATATATATATATATATATATATATATATATATATAGATTCATATATAAACATAAACAAGTATATATATATATATATATATATATATATATACATATATGTATATATACATATATATATACATATATGTGTATATATATATATATATATTCATATATATATATATATATATATATACATATATATATTTGAATCTAAATATATATGTATTCATAAAAATATTTGTATGTATACTTAAATATATATATGCATATTTATACATATATATATATATATATATATATATATATATATATATGCATATATATATATATATATATATATATATATATATATATATATATATATATATATATACATACATATATGTCCTAATCCTTGTATGCAAAATATGTGTTCTATACATCAAGGTTAGTGGCCTTTTTAAGAGTACTATGGGTGTCATATATTGGAGGGCACGATCACTGAACTCTGTTATACGTGACGTGTCCCTAGAATCATAAGGTGATGTGTTTAACAGTATATTTCCATCACAGTTCAGAATTCCACAAAACCTAACAATTCAGTATGTTGATAGAGCAACATTTCATCTTGCTTGCCGAGGGTTAGTCAGTACCATTCGAGCGATCAGTAGACAAGGTACTCACCTGAGAGTACCGGCTGTACACAGTGTATTCATGAACCTTTTTGTAATAAAGTGAATAAAAAACCATGTTTCGATGTCTCATTATCCGTTGACATGGGACATATATATATACATATATACATATATATATATATGTATATATATAGATATATATATATAGATAGATAGATAGATAGATATATATATTAGAATTTTTTCGCGTTACGAAGTATAGCGAAAAATAATTGTCCTAACGACATGTAAGCAGATCTTAAGTGTCTGGTTACTTAAGTTCAGTTGTTATGTAGGCAGTGGCCAATGAGAATTTAGTGTTGGGTGAAACGTATTCGATGTTTGAAGAGGTATTTAGTAAGCGGTCACTTTCTAGCGCACGCTAGCCCGAGCAAGTCGAATTTATTAGCCAGGACGCCAGGCAGGGTCAAATACAGCTTCAGATGTGAATAGTGTTTTCACGCTAGCAATCAGAATGCTGAAACCGTTTCAAGGAGTGATGGACAATCTATTATCCGATTTCCAGCAGAATATTCAACAAGTATCCGCACCTCGTTAAAGTATGATGGAAAACCATTTGAATGAGCATCGCGTTATTTTGAGGAAACTGATACGAAAATGTTAGCATTAGATGTGATTGTTTATCAACTTGGAGGACAAGGAACATCTAAAACTGCTGCAGAAACGAGTTTGTACGCAAAGAGCAGCATCGCCGAAACAAAGATCGAGGGAAAGTCTGTGGATTCATATCAACTTTGATGGAAGAGGTCTAGAGCTCAATAAAGGCCGAGAGTTGACATTGGAGCCGGGAATGTACCAAGAAAGACTTCGAAAAGATAAGTGAAAATATAGCTGTTTTTATTTTGTATACTTAGCAGTTGGTACAAAGAAATTGGAGTATTGTGTTTATTTTATTTTATTGTTTTTAATCGCCTGTTGGTTGTTGTTATTCACAATACATTGAACAGAATTAGATTGGGTCCGGTAAGATAGTCATTGACGTCTAAAAGGGCGATCACAAAATTCCATTTCAAAACCGTTACTGTGGTTGTTGGATTGGGTAACAATAGGTCAGAAAGGGACGAATCAGAATTTATTAAAAGAGAATGGGTGAGACTGGTATCAGAAAAACTAAGAATAATTCCTTTGACGGTGACCAAGAATGGAAATGGTAAGCAAAGGCTGGTCTTTTATTACAAACTTTTTAAGGATTTAATCAGTCTACAGTCTGCTTATCGCATAGAAATCTATTAAAACGTTGCCAATATCTTTCTCATTGGGGAAAAATGTAAAAAGTTTTATAATGGATTATCTTTAGATATTTTTGAAAGCGGCGATACATCTTTACTAAAGTTCTTAAGTCTGTTAGATATTGGAGATCTAAGGAAGTGAAAATTGAAGTATTTTTAGATGATGGCATAGCTGCGGATGGTTGTTTTGAAGGGGCATTGGATACTAGCTATTTACTTTAAAAGCTTTAAGATTTGATTTATTTACAAGAAAGTATAATTGGTTTTCAGACTCGAAATTGTATTTGGAAAGGTTTACAGTGGACGAATACTGAAGGCAAATTTCGTAACTACAGTATTAGGATAAACTATGTCGTTAAAGACCTTGTTTAGATGCCAAACCTTCTGAATTAACAAAAACGTTATTTTAACGAATATCTTTTGGACAGAATTGTCTGTTACATAATTTCCACGAAATTTGTCGTGAGAGGTATTGTTAAAATGAAAACTAAAAGTATTTCTGTATTTTTACATATTGAGCAAAGCTAGTTGAGAACTTAATGGAGAAATATCAGATGCTCTACTTGAGATCACGTTTTGACGCAGAAATTCATTCTTTTTATTTTGGTAGTTACTTTAACTATATACTTGCATCAGACTTATTTAACCTATTACTTCATTGTGACGCCTAAGATGTAGGCAGTTTATCCCTATATTGTGACGCCTAAAATGTAGGCAGTTTATCACTATATTGTGACGCCTAAGGTGTAGGCAGTTTATCACTATATTGTGACGCCTAAGATGTAGGCAGTTTATCACTATATTGTGACGCCTCAGATGTACTGTAGCAGCTTAGCACTATATTGTGATGCCTCAGATGTAGGCAGTTTAGCACTATATTGTGACGCCTCAGATGTAGGCAGTTTAGCACTATATTGTGACGCCTCAGATGTAGGCAGTTTATCACTCTATTGTGACGCCTAAGATGTAGGCAGTTAATTACTATATGGTGACGCATCAGATGTAGGCAATTTATCACATTGCGAAGCCTCGGATGTAGGCAATCTTATCAATATATTGCGACGCCTCATTGGAAATTTACCGCTATATTGCGACGCTTCAGACATAGGAAATTTACCGCTATATTGTGACTCCTCAGATTTAAGTTATATTGTGACGCCTCTGGTGTTGGGAATTTATATGTTGTGACACCTCAGTAGTAGGTTTGGAGTAATTCTGAAGTTTTTAGCGATGAATACAGCGCATTTTTTTTTATCACAAAAAGAGTGGTTGGAAACTGGACAGCAAATGAATCTTTAAAATTAAACATGAAGGAGCAGGAGGCAGTCGACAGAATTATGTTAAGTACTTTGGCAATGTTTGAACGTTGTTCCAGATAAAAAAAAAAAAAAAAAATCGATTTTAATGCAAGTAGGTAGCAAAAAGCCAGATTTGGAAATCATAGAAAACCAAAGAATTTAAACTTGTACTGAATACACTGTTCAGGTCATCAATGTATGTAAGCCCAGGAAGAGTACAAAAGAGCGGATTTTTTTTTTTAAGTGTTGTCAACTAACATGGATGAATGGTCAATTCTTGCTTACATGTTTGAGTTATGGACTTGTGAGAGTTATTCATTCTTTAGACTGTTTTTCTACTTTTAAAAATATGTTGAGGTTTTTAATCTCTAATATTGGTGTCCCGGTACAGAGGGAATTGATGCTTTAACTTGAGGTTTGGTGCTTTATACCAAAGGTTATTGATAAAATGGAGGTAAAAATTCTTAAGTAGAATATTCCAGAGTGAAAGTCCTCTCCATCTTGACTGTTCATATTAACGAGGGAAACTTTATTGTTAAACTTTGAGTGTTTACGTAACAAAATGTTTATTACACACGGCAAAGATAAAAAAAAAAAAAAAAAAAAAAAAAGGGGGGAAATTTTTCGCTGAAATTTAACTTTGATATAGAAGGTATAGGTTTTTGAAATTATAAGTATATAAGTACAATGTTTTATTTTTGGAATCTGCTTTCCAGGATCGTGAATGCAATGAAACGCCAGCAGTCGTCTTTGACGGTGGCATCTGATTTGGACAGGAAAGTGGGGGACCTCAGTTGTCATGGGCATCTTCTATCCTCAATGAATGACAGCACCGACAAGGCCTACCAACTTGTCTTTCAACAAAGAGAAACTTACAATAATAGTCACGAGCAAAGAGAAATGCCATTGTATGTTGCTTTATTTATGACGCTTTTATTAGATTCCGGTGCTTTAGTAATCTCCAGTAATCAAGCTATTTATGCCATAACGTGCATGCATGAAATGAGGGGTTACATAGATCCAACGGAAAATTCACTTGTTTAAATCTTTGCAAGCACCTGTGAAACATTAAGCTGGTAGATCGGTGCATACAAAGGATCTTTTTGATAATATGGTGTTGCAGAATCCGTGCGGATTATATTTTCCTATATTGAAAAACTTCTTTATTATTTTGATAGATCATTAAAGTTTTCTTATCTGAGATTTGGGGAATTAAGTTTATTGTAATTTGAAGATTTGTTAGTTGAACAGAAAAAAAAAAAAAATGAAAATCACCAATACTGTGAAGTTTTTGATATCGGAAGTTGTCACAAATGCTTTTCCATATTTGATGTATTTTGCTTGATACAGAGGAAGCTGGAATGATTTTGTCTTTTGATCGATTTATCTTTAAGAAGTTTTTTAAAAGCTCCTGTAATGTAACCAAACAGATTTTTTTGTTAAAACTGTGGCTACAAGTTCAAACATCGCAAACGATAACGTCAATGATAGGTGTCTTCATAGACATGAGTGTTGGTAGTCTGTTTCAAGTAAACATGTTTGTCAAAGGCTTCAAAAAGAGGTTAAATGTGTAAATCATTCAATCGGAGCATTTATTTCTTTCTCTCCATTTCTTTCCTTCTCTCCCTTTCTTTGGTATTATCTAGGGTCAACCGGCACGGTGCGCTATAATGCAATTTAATGTTTTATTATGTTTATACCTGTAGAGAATGCGGAGTGAAGTGAGGACTAGAATTTTTTCGCGTTACGAAGTATAGCGAAAAATAATTGTCCTAACGACATGTAAGCAGATCTTAAGTGTCTGGTTACTTAAGTTCAGTTGTTATGTAGGCAGTGGCCAATGAGAATTTAGTGTTGGGTGAAACGTATTCGATGTTTGAAGAGGTATTTAGTAAGTGGTCACTTTCTAGCGCACGCTAGCCCGAGCAAGTCGAATTTATTATTAATATTTATATTATTATTATTATTTATTAGTAGTACAAGAGTGAGGTTCCACCACTCAAATTTTAGTTGCTCTGCATTATTGCCGTGGATACACAGGTTTCCATAGTTTTTTCAAAACTTGAGATTTTGTTTTTTATCTATGGTTTTTCCTGGGCGGCAGAGGAGGCTTATATGTTAATTTGAAAGTTTGTTCATTTTGTTTTAAATATGCACTGCTATATCAGTACAGAAGTTTGTAGCTATATTGTGTTTCAAAAGTATGATTCATTGGAAAAATAAACCTGGCGTCAACCGGCACGGTGCGCTATAATGTCTAGGGTCAACCGGCACGGTGCGCTATAATGCAATTTAATGTTTTATGTTTATACCTGTAGAGAATGCGGAGTGAAGTGAGGACATATATATATATATATATATATATATATATATACTTTATATATATATATATAATATATATATATATATATATATATATATATATATATATTCTTACGAAGCTGGTCTTCATGAAAATATAATATTTTATTCATGTATTTTATTTGTGTATTTAAGAGATGTGTAGCCAGCTAGTAAGATGATTTTCACTCACGTATGAATAAGTAATGTACATAAATTACATAAGACTTTCGTCATTTATTTAAGAGTATTTTAATTCAGTTCAGTATAAGTAAATATACGTTATATTTAAGAATTAACTTTTTATTTCATGTAGTTTTTTACGAAGTCTTATGTAAACTTGTAAGTATGCTGTATGACACACACGAGGTATGAGTTCGAGGAATTTCGTCCTTTTTATGTTCCCACGTGGTTAGAAAAGACATGAAAATTCTAGACTTAGATTTTTACTTTGTTGTAATGTTACGAGAGGAAGATGGATAAAGTTAGCTGAGAGAGAATTGCCTTGCAATCAACGTTAGTACCCATTCTTCAAATTGCTACGTTGGCAACCTGGACGCCGCTAGACCATGCTCCCACGCTTCCAGTTGGCCAAAATGGAATGAATTAAGTTATTAATTTATATATAGGACCTAGCAATGCATAAGCAGCGGAAGAGATTCAGCCTATGCCTTTGAAAGAGCCAACGTCTGCCAGCCCTCTCTCTTCTCAAGTGTGCATAGTGTATCCTCTCAAACGTGAATAGCGATTTATTATCCAACATATATCGTGTATAGCATTGTTCAAACCTTGGTGATGTTATTGGGTGTTAATTCAAGTGAAGTGTGTTAATGTAAGTGAATTTATATTATAAAGTTTTTGTAATTGGCCTTATGTAATTCATTAATGTGAAGTGCACTAAAATTTTGCTTAACCGTTTTGTAACCTTGTGTGAACCAAAAGATGTAACGGTATCAGTCACGTAAATGTAAATTTCATTATTGTTTATCCATAAGAGTGTTAAAGTGTTGACTTTTTTCTTCAATTGTCAAAATTAAATATTTTCATAAATTGATTTCTAGTAAAACAAGAGTTTGTGTCATTTTCTGAAGTGTTATAAGTTTTAGGTCTAATTCAGATTAAAGTTTCGAGTGATTTATCTTTGGTATTAATTCTTTTGAATTATTGTTATTCTTATAGAGAATATTTATTTTTTTAAAAGTGTGTATTATTTTGATCACCAATACTTGATACAGTACTTTGCTCACTATCCCTGACTAAGAACCGAAGTAAGAGGTTGGTTTTTGAATGGTTCACGTAAAGTAATCACCTAGTTTTATTTTGAGTTATGTAAAGAGACCTGTGAATATTCAGTGTTCATATACATTACTGTCTGGGAGTTGCATAATATTCTCAGAGCTTAGGTATTTTTCAAGTGTAACAGATTTATGTAAAATAAAGCAGGTGAGCTTTGGAATTCAGGAATTTCTGTATTCACCAGTCGTAATATATATATATATATATATATATATATATATATATATATATATATATATATATATATATATATATATATATATATATTGAAGTACACATATATACAAATATGTTTATATATATATATATATATATATATATATATATATATATATATATATATATATATATATATATATATATATATATATATATATAATGTGTGTGTGTGTGTGTGTGTGTGTATGTATATATTATATATACACTTGAATATATAGGCGTTCACATAAGATAGTAATTTCTCAATGTATAAGCAGTAAACCCTCATTTTTTTGTGCAGACCCGGTCTTATTCCGATAAAGTCTACAACACCGTTCGTGTCCTCGGTAAAAATGAAATACAAACACACAGTAATCTTTGTGGAATCTTTGTTCAGGGAATTACAACATCTGTGTCTGTTCTTCGTCTCTTCACCACATAAGTTTTTCTTGAGAGATTTTCTTCTTCTTCCCCCTCCTTCCCTTCCTCCAACGCCTCAGATCTGGCTAAGTTTGAGGACTTCATTAGTGGCCGAATCCGCTTCGTGTCTTCCTGCAGAAGTCCGATTGGGTACCGGAAACTTATTACGAAAACCAACCGCGTTCTGATGAGGTTACTACCAGGCGAGACCAATCACCCTTCTCGATGCGTTTAGCGCTCATAATGAACATCGCCATCTTCATCATCATCTTCCTAGAGACTTTTTTCATAATAATATATGTTTTCGACTGCCATGAATAAAACCATAATGTATTTGAAAATGGTTTAGAGGCCTATCTTTTTCCTCTCTTCTTCTTGATAATAGTGTAAATCATTTTGAATTAAAAGAAATAAAAACATAAACAAAATTGTTTACATGGTTCATTATCAATCAATAGTAAGGAATTTGTTACAAATTTGTATTGATTCCTGTCTGTACTTCA
>NC_090730.1:32752260-32759760 GCF_036898095.1 Palaemon carinicauda
TGGGGTTGGTGCTGGCCGGCTGACGTTCTGGCAAGCAGCTAATCTGTTGAAACTTATACTGAAACCAGACACCTTTACTTTTACCTTTGAATATATATATATATATATATATATATATATATATATATATATATATATTATATATATATATATACACATATACATATGTATAGATATATATATAAACATATATATATATATATATATATATATATATATATATATATATATATATATATATGAATGCAGCCGTTTCTAGTCCACTGCAGGACAGAGACCATGATCTATCAATTCATGTCGAGGGTTTGGTAATTTTTCATTATATATATATATATATATATATATATATATATATATATATGTATGTATATATATGTATATATATACATATATAGGTGCATATATATACATATATATATATATATATATATATATATATATATATATATATAAATATGCATATATACGTACATGTGTATATATACATATATATATATATATATATATATATATGTATGTATATATATACAGTATATATATATATATATATATATATATATATATATATATATATATATATATATATATATGAATATATATATTCTATGCCCTTTTCCCAAGGCTGGATCCAGAAGTAATAAATATGCATATTATTAACAAGCCTTTCTATGGGGTAGTTTACTGTCTCCTCTCCATCTTCACCTGGCTGTGACACATCACGCATAACTCATTTCCAGGTACAAATCACTCTGCCTGGGCCAAACGACGCCAAATGTATTCTTCATTAAATGGGCTCAGAGATGTGCTCCCAAGGGAACACCATTTCCGGGGATTGAACTCTCAAATTTTGCACGTCAAATGAGGTCTTTAGCGAATGAAAGAGGTCAATATATTTTCAAAACAATTTTTTTTATTTTATATTTTAGAATAATTCACCAGTTATACAATTATTAGAATACTCTTTATTGCAGCATTTCTTTCTTCATGAAAGAAAATGTGTTATTTTACAAAATAGGCCTATTGTATATTCATGCATATAAATGTGCTGTTTCCGCAGCCACCATTGTTCCAACAAATCCTTCACCGTGGCAGGAGAGGAGAAGATATCTTCGCCGTTTGTTGCCAAGGTTCATTTGCGCCTCAACTATCAGCTTCCCTTTTGGCTAATATAACTTAGCAAACTCTCTCTCTCTCTCTCTCTCTCTCTCTCTCTCTCTCTCTCTCTCTCTCTCTCTCTCTCTCTCTACATTCCAGGACTGATTACCACAACCTTTCCACTCAGATGCCTCCTAAGAGAGACTCATTCTTGGGTCTGACATTTCTCTCCAACTTTGCAAAGTTCTCGTTTTCATGTTCATCCATATTCGGATTTTCTTCTTTTTTTCTATAATTCAAAATTACTTCATTTTTATTTACAAATTCTCATTTATATTCAAAGACAATATTATTTTCCTTTCTGATGAAATATGACTTACACTTCAACATTAACTGGATCTCTCTCTCTCTCTCTCTCTCTCTCTCTCTCTCTCTCTCTCTCTCTCTCTCTCTCTCTCTCTCTCGGTAAACTAAATCTTCGAGGATTCATTTCTTGGTGACGATATTTCTTAGCAATGATGATATTTCCTTGTTGTGTTGGCAGAAGAAATCTTAACAAGTTTGTTCGTTTACAGACTTCTTTTGTGACTTCCATGAGGTGGAATCCCTTCTGTCATAACTTTTCTTTGATTTGCTTTACTTGTAAAGAAACTTCTAGACGTAAAGAATACAAGAATCTCCAAACGATCCTTGGAGAAATGTTTTTGCACATTTATTTTCTTGTCGTTGAGGATAGTTGTTTGAAAAAGCCTAATGCCTTTTGCTATTTGGGCAAATTTTCTGTTTACTAATTTTATGATAACACACAATAAATTTTTTTTTCTGGAAATACCACCATCAGATTTCATCCACAGCTAGGCAATAACTGACAGGTCGTGAAGAATCCTTTGACCATTTTTTTTTTTTTTTTTTTTTTTTTTATCAATGATAAATTTGTGATGTTTCAAAAGGTTTTGCAAAAACTCAGTAACTAAAAAGGTTACAGGAAATTCATTTCAGACTCAAAAAAGATTCGTATTTTGTTATTCTCGGCTCTAATCCGGATGACAGATCCGTCAATCTCCAGTTGAGATATTTTCAAGGTAACACCAAACAAATACCAGAGATTTGGAAAGAAAGGACGACATGATTTTTAGGTATTTAAGTTTCTCTTAAGAGATATAAATTCGAATACCTGAACTAAGAAATAAGAATTGGCACTTTGAAAACACATCGTCTTAACCGAAGAAAAGATACTAATTCAGATGCTCTATCTATCTATCTATCCATAGGATTTTCTTAATCTCTTCAGAATTTTTTTTCTCTCTCTTTCTCTCTCTCTCTCTCTCTCTCTCTCTCTCTCTCTCTCTCTCTCTCTCTCTCTCTCTCTCTCTCTTCATATATATATATATATATATATATATATATATATATATATATATATATATATATATAAATTTATATATATTTATATATATGTATATATATATGTGTGTATATATATGTATGTATATGTATATATATACATATATATATATATATATATATATATATATATATATTTGTATATATATATATATATATATATATTTGTATATATATATATATATATATATATATATATATTTGTATATATATATATATATATATATATATATATATATATATATATATAAGCCCATGGCTCCAACAGGGAAAATAGCCCAGTGTGGAAAGGGAACAAGGAAAAATAAAATATTTTAGGAAATGTAACAACATTAAAATAAATATCTCCTATATAAACTATAAAAACTTTAGCAAAACAAGAGAAGAGAAATTAGATAGAATAGTGTGCCAGAGTGTACCCTCAAGCAAGAGAACTCTAACCAAAGACAGTGGAAGACCATGGTACAGAGGCTATGGTACTACCTAAGACTAGAGAACAATGGTTTGATTATGGAGTGTCCTTCTCCTAGAAGAGCTGCTTACCATAGCTAAAGAGTCCCTTCTACCCTTACCAAGAGAAAGTGGCCACTGAACAATTACAGTGCAGTATCCCCTTTAGTAATCATCATCATCATTATCATTAAATGCTAAGCTACAACCCTAGTTGGAAAAGAAGGATGCTATAAGCCCAGGGGCCCCAAGAGGGAAAATAGCCCAGTGAGGAAAGGAAATAAGAAAAAATAAAATATTTTAAGAATAGTAACATTAAAATAAATATTTCCTATATAAACTATAAAAACTTTAAAACAAAAGGAAGAGAAACTATATAGAACAGTGTGCCCGAGTGTACCCTCAAGCAAGAGAACTCTAATCCAACACAGTGGAAGACCATGGTACAGAGGCTATGGCACTACCCAAGAATAGAGAACAATGGTTAAATTTTGGAGTGTCCTTCTCCTAGAAGAGCTGTTTACCATAGCTAAAGAGTCTCTTCTACCCTTACCAAGAGGAAAGTAGCCACTGAACAATTACATTGCAGTAACCCCTTGGGTGAAGAAGAATTGTTTGGCAATCTCAGTGTTGTCAGGTGTATGAGGACAGAGGAAAATCTGTAAAGAATAGGCCAGACTATTCGGTGTCTGTGTACGCAAAGGGAAAGAACCGTAACCAGAGAGAAGGGTCCTATGTAGTACTGTCTGGCCAGTCAAAGGACCCCATAACTCCCAATTGGTAGTATCTCAACGGGTGGTTGGTGCCCTGGCCAGCCCACTACCTACTATCAACCACAATAGCATTCAATATCGAATACTGCCTTTGGGAATGTATATACACTGAAAACTAATTTTTTAAAGTCTACTGTACATATTCCTGTCGCATTCAGGAATCTGTTCTAAGACTTGATATCAACCCGTCTCCACAATAATAGCATGTTAGTGAGTTTGCAACACGTGGTTATTTATGATGAATATCTATCACTAACAATTGTGATTTTCATCAATGTAAATATCAATCATACTTGGATTCAGTATCGATTTTTACCTTTGCTAATGTATATCAACTGGAAATTCATTTATGATATGTATTCATCATAAATATACACTTGTTGCAAACTCACTAATCAGCTATCATGGTGGAGATGGGTGGAGTTCAAAGAAAATTATTATTTTATCTCCTTTAAATCAACAGAGGTAAACGATATAATTTTCTTTTTCAAGGGGGAAAAATATAATCATCATAATTATCATATTCATAGAATATAAATTTGTTTATTTTAATTCAATTTTCCCTGGATATGCCCTTCTGCTAAACATGAAAGCGCGCCAAGTGTTTTCAGAAAAATTAAATCCAAAGGTTTCGAAACGCTCACCATGACGGCTGCAAAATTGAATTATTTGACATCAAAGGAGTTTACCTAACGAGCAGAGTGAGATATGCTCATATACGAATATATTTTGTATGTCACCTGTGGTATCATTTCCAGTTTTTTATGCTGATCGAGTTAAAACTCTCCTAATACATTTCGAAGGGGATTTCATGTCGAAATAAGCTGAATGATCAGTGGTTATATTGGATTTTTGTAATAACGTAAACCTTATTAATCCAATTAACACCTGTTGGTCTTCATTTCATTTTGATTTTTTTTTCTCTGCTACATAAAACTTGGAAAATTTCAATGAAATATTAGTCAATAAGTTATTCTAACATCTATTAACTTTAAGGTTTTTGCCAAATCCTGAGCAGAATATTTCATCTTTCTTTTTCCCCTATCTGTTTTTATCTATCTGTCTATCTATCTATCTATCTATCTATCTATCTATCTATTTATCTATCTATATATATATATATATATATATATATATATATATATATATATATATATATATATATATATATATTTATATATATATATATATATATATATATATATATATATATATATATACACCTACGCATTAGTCCTTCTTTTCCCTTATCGGCGTATTTATCATGAATCTGTTTAAAATTGTCTGAAATCCACTTTCTAATAATCACCAGAAATAATGAACTTGGTATTGTTCAATCGAACTATAATTTTTTTTTTAAGTATAGTTCCTTCGAAATAATGCCCGGATTTTTTTTTATTACTGGCTCTTGTGTAAATACAAATTCTCTTAGTTCTGTTCATTGTGACCACATGATTGTTTTCCATTCTCTTTTTACTCTTCGATTAATTAATTAGAGATAAGTAGTATTATCTTTTTCTCTTATTCCTGGAAAATACTGAAAGCCTGTTAGTAACATTTTGTTTCTAATGCATTTTAAACTGAGATACTTGTAAACTTGATGAGAACATGGGACTTCCAAAAAAAAAAAAAAATTATTACTGTGTGTCTTAATTATAAACTAGTTTTTACAAAAAGACTGACTCGATATGAAAGAGAAATTAGAATAAATAGTTTTCGAAGAACATCTTTTTTTACCATTTACTGCTTCATGGTTAGTTTATTGAAAAAGAAGCTTGTCTATTGTATTGGATCATTTCTAGAAAAATCATGTAAAAACCAAGTTTAAGACGTTAATACATTACTCCATAAACTATTATTGTCCTCCTCTCTCTCCTCCTTTTCATGCGTAGTTTTTCTATTCCACCAAAACCAAAATTGAATCCACAATTATGATAAAAAGTTCTTTTTTGTGGTGGGAGAGTCCAGTAATTATCATATAATCCACTGGACCAGCCTCCATATTTCAACAATGGGACTTTCTATACCAGTGCTTTTGACTCTAAAGCATTAGTATAGAAAGTCCAATTGAGAGTATCAGCCCGGTGGAGTTTGGTCAAACGAATGCAGTACCAATTGTTTAATACGGGGTTGTGTAGAAAATGATAGGGCATATGAAGAACATTCGGGTACCACCTTCTGCGTTAGGTCCCTGGAGACCAAAAAAGGGGAGCAAAAAAAATCAGATACGCACCATATAATGTATTTCAGAGTAGCTTACTGTACGAGAGAGCCGTTAGGTGATAACTGACCGACGAGGTGAATGCAACTAACTTTATTTCAACGAATCATAAGTTTCTATACAAGCCGTTCCGAGCAAGAACGTCACAAAATTCAGCCAAAATAATCCCTGAACAGGCAGGCTTAAGCAGGTTTTTATCAGTGTGAGAGGAGAGCCAAAAAAAAAAAAAAAAGGGGCCCCGTTACACTGAACGACCGTTTGTGAAACACGGGCAGTACATTACACATAACACTGATTAAGAAATGATCCATGCCAAGCAAAACCTCTGCTACATTAGGCCAGCCGGAAACAAACAAACAAAATAGGCCTAAAATAATAGTGGACCAAACTTTCTTGGTACCACTTGAAACAAAATTTGTATATTTCTACACATCTCAAATAGTTCAGAATGGTCAATGCCAGACAAATTTTAAACTATGTTTTGTCTGCTAGACGCGCATAAAAAATTAAAAGTTAACCATGCCTCCCCCAACCCTTAGCTTTGGGAAAATTGATGTAAATAAAAGAAAAGGTACAGAAGGAAACTACTCTATCCTAATTTAAGATGAAACAGAGTACAAAGTGACACTTGCCAGACATACTTTAGAGTCAGCTACATTGGGCCACCAGACACTCATAAAAGATCTAAAATTTTGGGGGCCAGACATGAAAAAAGAGTCTAAATATTTTGGTTGGATCAAACATTATTGATGCTAAAGTCGTCTTCCTTGGATAGAAAACCCTTTATAAATGTTATTTTTTTCCGGAAAATTTGTGGAAACACGGGGAATCCCGAGATACTTTCTCATTTCTTTCCTCTTGTCTTTCTTATATAACATAAAAATTTACGAGAGAGAGAGAGAGAGAGAGAGAGAGAGAGAGAGAGAGAGAGAGAGAGAGAGAAAGAGAACTTTTTTAGGAAGGGGCTACAACTAGCATGTTCATCGTCAAATTAGAAGAGCTATCTGCTTTTGTGTTTCATATTAAGAAGAAAATCTTAGTGAATAACATTAATTTTCTGTTACTGTAACTGTCAACAAATGAAACCAAACCATTGATTTGTAATAATATAACATATAGTAAATTAAATATATTTACTTTTAGGATCATAATGTCATATCCTCCTAGTAATGACATTTCTGACATCCATCTTTATTTTCCTTCCAATTCTCATTATAACTTGCAACCCCAGACTGGCCTTTTTATACTGAATAGTCCACAGTCTCCTTCTTAATTACTTTTTCGTGTTCTCGAGATGACATAGATTTGTGACTTTTTTTCCCAGGACTTCCTGACAACGATTTTCATTCTGTCTCTCTCTCTCTCTCTCTCTCTCTCTCTCTCTCTCTCTCTCTCTCTCTCTCTCTCTCTCTCTCCATTGTCATTGTGGATACACTGTGAACATTTCAAAAACGAGATATTAAGCCTCACATCTTACGCACGCTGGTGTCGCTGATGAGACCTCTAGCAAATGAATACTCACCAGTATGGTCCAGTATAGTCCCTGCACTCAGCTAA
>NC_090730.1:32764760-32797260 GCF_036898095.1 Palaemon carinicauda
TATCAAGCGAATGGAAGCTCCTGTGATACAGATTGAGTTAGCACACAGCAAAGATTTTATTGTTTATATTTAAAATTTCACTTTAAATGCCAATATTAACCGATCATGGCCACGAATCTGAATGACTTGAGAAATATTTTATTGTAAAATATCCTTATGAATTACAAAATGTTGCTATCTATGAATATCTGAAGGCCGAGGAAATTCTTTAGCTCTCAATCTAGCCTTTTTAAAATACCGATGAGTTTTTGGAAGTATAATATAGTAATTTCTATTGGAAACATTGTAGTATCAAGGGAAAATTTTTTTTGATAGGCATGAATGTCTAGAAATAAATTTATATGGTGACCAATTACTATATTAACTACTGTAATCTCTCTCTCTCTCTCTCTCTCTCTCTCTCTCTCTCTCTCTCTGAATGTCCTCAAGGCCTGTAAAACTCATTTATAGTGATTTTTATGAATATGTTATTGCATCGAGCCATAAATGAAACTTGAACAGGACCAATGTCGGATCTCCGAACAATCTAATGTAGCTGCTAACGGAAGGAATTGTTAAGCTATGACACTCCATTAATTTCTACACGCTTTTACAGATTCTACACACACACACACACACACACACACACATATATATATATATATATATATATATATATATATATATATATATATATATATATATACATGTATATATATATATATATATATGTATGTATATATATGTGTGTTTTGTGCGTTTGTATTGGATAGTCGAGATGTCAAATGATACCACAGTATGAAGTATGGCCACTCGATTTATAATATTTCCCAGTGTTCGCTGAGGTTGGACAAGGCTCCGCCCATTTTTTCCTAAGAAGTAGTAAGAAGACCAACTCTTTATTCATTTTGTCACGGTAACACTAGAGACCTCTGACGAGCGATTTCCCCTTAGTGTCGGCGGACTTTTGAATCTAAGTGTACCGTACAGCGCTTCTCTCTCCGACTCGGGAATCTATGCATCCGCCAACCGTTCCCTTTTGAATATTGAACCCAGACACAAAACCATATTCATCATCAATCTTTTTATCACTTAATGTATTTTATATCAATCTTATGATCATAGACTGGTTTCGTAAACGCACTTTTCAAAAAGAACAAATGTCAATATGCGGAACAGGTTACCTCTGTACAAGTTTGGTATTTCAAAGCCAAAATTTATCCACTCTTCAGATGTCATTTTTATCCTATTCAATTAAGTACTTTCTCAACGTGAACAGATCTTGTTTTCTTTGAGTCTAGTTTTGCTATACAAAACTTCAGATGGAACATTCCTGAAAATCTTTTAGCCTTTGAGCTTTATTCAGCACCGTAAAAAAAATGTATCATACTAATTTGGAAAATACTGAGCAACTAGTTCAGTCATTAGCTCGCAAAGCTTATGAAAAAGTACAAGGTCTCTTCTTGACTTCCATTTGCTATTAAGTTAAACTTAAACAGTTTAAAGAAACTTGGTTATATCCAGACCTAGTAAAGGGAAAGGAAATGTCATCATGAATAGAAATGATTATCAAAAAAAGATGTAACCTATATAATTCTGGATGGTGATAAAAATTTGGTAAGATTTGATTTTCTAATACTGAAGTCGTTTTTAGATTCTAGGAAAATATTAATAGAAACTTGAAACTACTGAAGGATCGTAGCATTATATCTAAGTTTGCTTATGAGGAGCTTTATAGCTCTGGATCCTTTATTGGTATTCTATACTGTCTTCTCAACGTGCATAAGCATAAAGTTCATTCTCATCTCATTCTGGTTGCTACTAAATTGATGAATTTTCAAACGGCTAAAATCCATGTGCCTATCTTTAATAAAATACATACTAGTTCTCTTTTTTCTAACTCATACAACACTGTTCCAGAAGTAAATATCCAGAATCCTTATCCGGTTATAGTTAGATAAGATGTAATGTCTTTGTTTGCAAAATTGTTCCTTTACTAGAAATATCATTCTAAATAAAAAGTGAAAAAAGAAAAAGAAGCAGACGAAGAAGAAAGACCCTGGCCGTACCTGGAAGAAGAAAAGATGAAGTAATATTGGATTTTCGAAACCGCTTCTTTGATCTCCATCCACCACAAAAGCAAAGGCAATTCAGCTAACTATCGAGGCTACAAAGTTATCGGCTATTTGTGGAAATAGATGGATGGCCTCCCTCCCCCTCCTCACCCTCCCCTTCCCCATCACCACCCCCTAACCCCACCCCCAGCCTCCTCGAGCGCTTTATTAAGTTAATGCTCCGAAGTTTCTGATGTTTAGGTTTCTGGGACTTGTCTCTTATTGCCGGGTTTTCTTCATCTCCATTCTTAGTTTGGTCATCATTTGAAATAATTCAAGAATTTTTTTGAAAATATTTATTATATCGATTCTAATATCAGTTTTGTATGAATCATTAAATACAATTATGTTGAAAGATGGAATTGTGATTGCTTTCGTCATTGGTGCCACCTTTATATATGCAAAGTTATCTTTTTATTCACCATCGCCTTCCTATATTTTCAGGACACCAACAAATTTCTTTCATGTTTGAATAAAATCTCACGCTAAGATTATACTTGAGGTTTGCCATTTTTATTTTCTCCTTGGGTTATTATTCTTATTATTACTTTCTAAGCTACAACCCTTGTTGGAAAAGCAGGATACTATAAGCCCATGGGCTCCAGCAGGGAAAGAGCCCAGTGAGGAAAGGAAAAATGAAATATTTCAAGAATAGTAACAACATTTAAAATACATATCCCCTTTTTAAGCTATAAAAACTACTAAGATTATTGATACGAAAATACTGAAGAAGACTTTCCATTAAATTCCTTTTCTAGTTCAGGCCTTTACAAGGTAGAATCTGATTCAATCCTTACGACGACTTAGCCCAGGATCGGGACCACACGATGGGAAAAAGTTCATTTTCAGGAGTAATCTAATGAGAATCATTACTGCAGTTTTATCTCCGCCTGTTCATCGCCCTTCTAAACTCATCCAATTTCACAGCCAGCTTAAAAAGCCGCCCAAATCAACTGAATTCCAATAATCAATTTGGAATATATCTCGCAGGAATAGGAACGTCAGGCATTTTCTGGCATTTTTTCCTTCATGAATTGAAAGAAAAATTGGAAGTAATACAAAGGTAAAAAAAAAAAAATTGAAAAGCGGTAATTAGTTTAGGGAACTTACAATAGGTGATATAATTTATATCGAACACTTCATTACTTGTCCTGTATTTACGATTCTTTGATATATTCTAAGGTAAACCACTAGAATAAAAGTGTGTATTCTTATCGTACAGAAAGAAAAATTTTCAGGGTAAAATAGATACAGTTTTAAGTAATTTTAAATGATCTACAATACTTTGTAGGCTGACTATGCGTAAGACCCTGCTTCATACATGGCAATCTTAATCATTCAATTACTTTGTTAATTATATACGACCAATTCACTTATTTCCCTAAACATTACGTAATACTGAAGTAATTTGCAATTAAATGGACATATATATGCATATATATATATATATATATATATATATATATATATATATATATATATATATATATATATCTGTGTGTGTGCGTGTATGTGTGTATGCATATACATGTATATATATATATATATATATATATATATATATATATATATATATATATATATATACATATACATATATATATGTGTGTGTGCGTATGTATATATATATATATATATATATATATATACATATATATATGTATATATACAGCATATATATATATATATATATATATATATATATATATATATACAGTACAGTATATATATATACATATATATATGTATATATTTATTTATTTATTATATATATATATATATATATATATATATATATATATATATATATATATATATATATAACAATAGTACTGTGTAGTTTTAGTAATTTTATTATCTGACTTATACACATATATATCTATATGTAATTTGTCACCATTCAACATCTTTTGATCGGATATTATAGGGTGAAAGTGAGAGAAGCTGTTGTTCTGTAGAAGGAGCGCAAGTTAGTAAAGGGAAATTCTATTGGGAAAGCAAGTGATGTGCGTGGCAAGAGGATTGTGGGGGCAGCAGCATGAGGAGGGGTAGTGAATGGTGGAATGAAGGAGTAAAGGTAAAAGTGGAAGAGAAAAAGAGGACATTTGAAGAATGGTTGCAGAGTAATAGTGTAGATTAGTATGAAAGAAATAGAGAGAAAAATGTGGAAGTAAAACGTAAGATAGCTGAGGCAAAGAGGGTAACTGACAGGAGGTGGGTCAGGGATTGGGTAGTTCGTATTAAGAAGTGTTTTGATTCTTTCATTATACTTTATTTCGAGTATTGATCTCCTGTCTGGTCTTCATCTGCTGATTCTCATCTTAATTTGTTGGACAGGAACTTAAGGTCTATTAAATATATTATTCCTGATCTATATATTAATCTCTGCATCGTCGTTCAATTAGTTAATTTTGCATGTTGCATAAGATTTGTCATAATTCTGACCATCCTTTACATTCAGATCTTCCCGTAAAACTAGGCATGCAGTTAATTCTAATAGCCAGGCCTTCTCCATCATAAGATTCAATACTACACAGTATTCTAGAAGTTTTATTCCATATTTGATCAAGTTGTGGAATGATCTTCTTAATTGGGTGGTCGAATCAGTAGAACTTCAAAAGTTCAAACTTGCAGCAAACGTTTTTATACTGAACAGACTGATATAAGTCTTTTTATAGTTTATATAGTATGAAATATCTATTTTAATGTTGTTAATGTTCCTAAAATATTTTGTTTTAATTGCTTATTACTTCTTTTATCTTTTATTCATTTCCTTATTTCCTTTCCTCAGTGGGCTGTTTTTCCCTATTGGAGCCCTTGGGCTTAAAGCATCTTGCTTTCCCAACTAGGGTTGTAGCTTAACTAATAATAATAATAATAATAATAATAATAATAATAATGACGATGATGATGATGATAATATACCCTGTTCCCTTTTTTTTAATGCCAACAGATGATGGTACAGTCACTTTCATATGAGACAGTACTATGTAATTTTATTTTTGGATAAAATGTTAATATAGAAAGCAACATCTGGCAGCTGCAGCACCACGGGCAACATAGATCCCGCGAAATGGCTGATTTAAAGGGGCATATCTTTCGAATTATCGTATTGACTTACTAGTTATTCCAGGCTCTGATATTCTTTTACTGGAAAAAAGAGTCAAAATTTTAAAAATACTTTATCAATTATGTATGGCATCAATTTTCAACCATTCGTTATGAATCATAGTTATCTCAGCAGTAGGTCTACTGGTCTGCAAAATTTATTTCAGACATGAACATACTTGACTTGCATATGATAATTATTGACACAAGTCTATTGTTATTTAATTGGATCATTAAGGATACAAGCAATAAAAAGACGATAATTCAATTAAATGTTTTTATTGAAACGGGAAGTATCCTGAGATACTAAATTTGAATCATAATAATCTCTCTCTCTCTCTCTCTCTCTCTCTCTCTCTCTCTCTCTCTCTCTCTCCGTTAACTAGCATTCGTCAAAAAAAATTATTTTCCTTCTGTCTTGCTCCTCTGAACGGCCTCACAGACCCCAACGCAAGGACTAAAATTATTGAAATTATTATTAGAATTAATAAAATTATTGTTATCATTATTATTATAATTATTGAAATTGTTAAAATTCTAAAAATTTTCAAATTTTATAGACCTCAAATTCATCAATTTGTGAAAATCAAACTTTGAGAATATTAGGTGACTGAGCCTATCATGACAATACAGTATAGTCTGACTGGAAGTTCTCAAAACAGATTTTTTACCCTCATCACCGAGTAGGCCTACAGTAGGCCTGCATCTGTATCTTTATCTCAACATAGGGAAATGATTTTGCAACCTATGAGTCAATCAATAGTTTGTTAAGGAGACGGGCATTTTATCAGGTTAGGGTATGTTAGGTTAGGTTAGGTTAGGTTAGTTAGGTTCAGAAATTGTGCTAAAGACTGAAAATTTTATAAGTAGGCCTATTAAACACTCAGTTTTTCCGATGCTGTTTTAATTTCTTAAGAAATCAATTATTCCAGTTTATAAAGGTAACTAAGAAGTAAGCAAAAAGCCTATTCTCAATTGTTTCCAGCAGTGGCGAAATTAAATTCTGAATGTGAATTCTTCCGCTGATAAAACCACTTCATCTGTATTCAGTATTTAAGCCATTGCTTTAATAATGTTTATAACAAAACCAACATTTAAAAAGGAAGTTCATGCCCAAACATATCCTATACATTGTGATTTACTATGTATTCTTTTTTGGACTTCTGACTTGAGGTAGTTTTTGTTATGAAATCAATAAAATATGAACTCGAAATTCTCAACCTTATCTCACGAAATATTCATGATAATGACTATGACAGAAATGATGATGATAATAAGAATTACATAAAAATCATGTTATATGCGTTTCTCTCTCATAAAAGAAAAGAAAAATGTGATTGCTGAAGGGAAAGCCTGCAATTGATAAACATTCAAATGAATCTAAAAGATATAAGAAATAAGAAAACATTCTTCCCAAGCAGGCTACTTAAATATCACCGTTATATGTATAAAAACAGAATTAAAATAAAAAACCTAATAGCCTTATTGTTAGTGAATCTATTGACGTTTGACAATAATTATTCATTCCTCTTTTCGGTCTTCATGAATTCCATACTGATAGGATTGAGGGCAGGAGATTTTGCAGGTCAGTCTATACGTATGGCATTGTTCTGTTCATCAAACCATTCCCTGACAACTTTTGACTAATGAAATGAAGAGTTTTCCATGACAATGTATACTGGTAGGCTAAGTGATCCGGTAGTAGAAGTTTCCTCACATATGGTATCAGGACTTCATTAAGAATTTCTACATATTACTGTCTATGGGATTTTTTTTTTCGGAAGTCACCATGCAGAGATTTTATTTGCAGTTGTCTCTTTGTATTTTCATTGAACATTATCTTAGTTTTATTCATATTTATTTTCAGTCCTACGTTTCTGCTTTCTGTTATATTCGTCTATAATCTTTTGCAATTCACACTTAAATAATTTTAGGAGAAATGGGGTCTCCTGTCTAACTCCTTTCTCAATCGGGATTTTCTCACTATCTTTATGTAGTTTTATTCTATAGAATGGAAGGGTTTTTTTTATTTGCTTTAAAATAATTTATTTAAAAATATTGGTAGTTAACTAATGATATTTCTTTTCAATGGTACAAATTTTGTCTTAATTTATGTAATAAATAAATTATCAAATCTAAAATGGTAGGAATTTTGTCTTTAATTTATTCAGTAAACTAAATGATTAAATCTCAAATGGTAGAGTGTTAATTTATGTAGTAAAATAAATTATTAAATCTAAAATGGTAGAAATTTCGTCTTAGTTTGTGTAGTAAAATGAATTATTCAATCTCAAATGGTTTAAATTTTTCATCTTAATTTATTTAGTAAAATAAATTATTACTTAATCTAACATAAGATCCATCTATTTCTCGTCTTGGAAGGGCTTTCAATAGCCAACTGTTGAAGATTGACAGAATCAAACGCTCTCTTACAGTCTATAAATACCTTACATAGTGGTTTGTCATACTCTGCTAAATTTTCCATTATCTGGTTAATTACTTGGATATGGTCAGTTGTTGAATACCCACTTGTAAAGCATGTCTGACCTCATGGTTGATTAAAGTCTAGCTGTCTTCCTATTTGGCCAAATATGATCTTTGCATCAATAAGTGTAGGAGGATATATATATAAGTGTATATATATATATATATATATATATATATAGATAGATAGATAGATAGATAGATAGATAGATATATGTAGCCTATATATATATATATATATATATATATATATATATATATATATACATATATATATATATATATATATATATATATATATATATATATATATATGTGTGTGTATATATATATACATATATATATATATATATATATATATATATGTATACATATTTATAGGCCTATATATACACACACATATATATATGTATATATATATATATATATATATATATATATATATATATATATATATATATATATATATATATATATATATATATTTATATGTATATATATATGTGTATATACTTATATATTTGTATGTGTATTTTGTATGCATGTGTGTATAATTATGTATGTTTCTATTTAGTTTGGAGTTTTGCATCTAGCTTTAGTGGCAAGCTGGGATAGAACTCACGAAAACTTTATAGTTCAGGGTATCTCTTCTTATTTAAGGACCACACACTTATACATAATTTTCATTTCCAAATTTTTTCCCTCTTGATTTCAAGAGATCATACAAGCATATTTCTTCACGTCTTTCTATAGTATACATGACAATGTCTCTTTATGAGTCATTTATGAACATTGCTATATGTTCTTAGTGATAATTTTAAGTGTGTTGTATCCTTTCGGTGATTTTTCGTTCACTTCAGGGTCGAATAAAACTGGACTAATTGGCAAATTAGTAAGAGTAAAGTTAAGCATTTTACAGAAAAGAAAGGCTTTTTCCCCTACCCTGTCATCTTTGAAAACATTTTTATATGCTATCCTAGATTTATGTTAGTTTTACTGCTTTCTTTTGGGGTTAGATCTTGTCTTACCTTTTTTTATTTTTTCTTATTTATGGGCTACGTAAGAAAAGTCAGTTATCATTGGCCTATAGATAGAGAGGTAGAGAGATAAATAGATACACATAATCCTTAATAGTTACATTCCAGCCGATTTGAACGTTACTATAAAAGGGTAAATAAAAAATTCACACAGTTACTCCTATGTATCGTTAAATCTAAAATCATTTGGAGAAATGTTGAATGGAAAACTATGTATCATGAACAAGCTAATACCATAATGTAGTCCAACAAACCATCTCAGGTATATTAAAGCCATACTTGAATATCTTAATCACTGTAACTCTCCATATCTTGTGGAGTGGACCTCTCTCGCCTTGCCTTTCCTTTTCCTGCATTACTAAATAATTAATCCACATGTGGGTTACACCTCACATCAGCCTCCTATTAAAAGAATGAAGATTTACGAACTCTTCTCTCCTCCCTTACAGTAAATAGGCTAATGCAAATGAACGAACTACTAAATGATAATAGACGAGCTATTATTCAGTCTCATACTCTGCAGACGAGTGAGGATGAGCACCCCAGACTGTCACCCGTTTCATTAGGCTCCTCGTTTTAGCTTGAAACCATTTCGTCGTTTATTTTGGCTTTGATGAAGCAAGAAAAAATTCGAGGATAACTTACCTGGAAGCATGGATGAAAGCACTATGGAGCGAAGCAACACTTTTTTTTTTTTCGTTACGTCAGATCAGAGGAAGACTTGATAATATGGCTTATTTATAATAAAGAAAATCTATTACAAATTTTTGGCTCAATTGAAGCTTGGGCCTTTTAAGAGTGATAAAAAGGTTAATGGACTGCCATCAGAAAAGCAAAATGCAATTTGTTAGCAATATCGAATTTTTTTTTTTATATAATTAAGAGATTAGGTTGCTATAGAGATGAAGCTTTTTCTAAAATCGAAACCAGCTTGCAGATGAGACAAAATTACTCTTGATTCAAAATGATCAAGAACAGGCATAAGGAATGAAGAGCTTCCTTTGGGTATTAAGAATTATTCATACAGTCACGGTACGCATTTGTTTTATTCCAGGTGACTCACAGCTTTGTATACGAAAACATATTTATGCCTCAAAGGGATCTTTCAAAGACTTATTAATATTTATATTTACCTGAAAATAATGAAATAGAATTTCCAGGATATGGGACGAGATAATTTCACGTTCAAACCTTAAATTTCGTCAACGGTTGTCTCACATAGCATGCCTTATATCATCATCATTATTATTATTATTATTATTATTATTATTATTATTATTATTAGTAGTAGTAGTAGTAGTAGTAGTAGTAGTAGTAGTAGTAGTAGTAGTAGCAGCAGCTAAGCTACAACCCTAGTAGGAAAAGCAAGATGCTATAAGCCCAAGGGCTCCAACAGGGAAAAATAGCTCAGTGAGGAAAGGGAATGAGGAAATAAATAGACAATATAAGAAGTAATGAAAATTAAAATAAAATATCTTAAAAACCTTAACAACATTAAAACAGATATTTGATATATAAACTATAAAAGGACTTATGTAAGCTTGTTCAACATAAAATCCTTTGCAGCAAGTTTGAACTTTTGAAGTTCTACTGATTCAACTACCCGACTAGGAAGATTCTTCTACAACTTGGTCACAGCAGGAATAAAACTTCTAGTGTACTGTGAAGTATTGAACCTCATGATGGATAAGGCCTGACTATTAGAATTAACTGCACACCTAGTATTACGAACAGAATGGAACAGTCCGGGAAGATCTGAATGTAAAGGATGGTCAGAATTATAAAGAATCTTATGCAACATGCATAATGAACTAATTGAACGACGGTGCCAGAGATTAATATCTAGATCAGGAATAAGAAATTTAGTAGACCGTAAGTTCCTGTCCAACAAATTAAGATGAGAATCAGCAGCTGAACACCAGACAGGAGAACAATACTCGAAACAAGGTAAAATGAAAGAATTAAAACACTTCTTCAGAATAGATTGATCACCAAAAATCTTGAAAGACTTTCTCAATAAGCCATTTTTTTGTGCAATTGTAGAAGACACAGACCTAATTTGTTTCTTAAAAGTAAATTTGTTGTCGAGAATCCCACCTAAACTTTTAAAAGACTCATACAAAGTTAAAGAAACATTATCAATGCTGAGATCCGGATGTTGAGGAGCCACGGTCCTTGACCTACTTACAATCATACTTTGAGTTTTGGTAGGATTCAACTTCATACCACATAATTTGCACCATGCACTAATTTTAGCTAGATCTCTATTAAGGGGTTCAGCAATCCCAGATCTACATTCAGGAGATGGAATTGATGCAAAGAGAGTAGCATCATCTGCATATGCAACAAGCTTGTTTTCTAGACCAAATCACATGTCATGTGTATATAATATGAAAAGTAATGGGTCAAAAACACTACCCTGAGGAACACCAGATATCACATCCCTATACTCACTATGGTGTCCATCAACAACAACTCTTTGCGATCTATTACTTAAAAATTCAATAATGACGCTAAGAAACGACCCACCCACTCCCAACTGTTTGAGTTTGAAAACAAGGGCCTCATGATTAACACGGTCAAAGGCAGCACTAAAATCAAGGCCAATCTTACGAACTTCCTGACCACAATCAAGGGATTTCTGTACAGCATTGGAGATTGTAAGAAGGGCATCACATGCTCCAAGGCCTTTACAAAAACCAAATTGTAAACTAGGGAACAGATGATTACCTTCAGCATACCTATTAAAACGTTTTGCCAAAAAATGTTCAAAAACTCTAGATAATATGGGAGTAATGGAAATTGGGCGGTAATCAGTTGGACTTGAGCTACCATAAACACAGTTACATAGTGGAGTAACATTATCAATTCTCCAACAAGTGCTAAAAGCTCCTCACCTTGATAACTTGCGCAAAATAACAGATAACTTTGGAGCTAAGAAATCTGCAGTCTTTATAAAAAACAAAGGAAAAATACCATTTGGATCTACACCTCCATAAGCATCAAGGTCCATCAACAGAGCTTTAACTTCACAAGATCGAAAAGCTAAACTAGTTAGTTTAGCCTCAGGAAAACAGGAATGAGGAAGTTTGAGTTTCTCATTACTCTGCTTGCTGTCAAACACATCTGCCAAGAGGGTTGCCTTTTCCTTTGGACGGTGAGTGACAGAGCCATCCGGTTTAAGTAAAGGAGGAACTGTTGCATCTACACCAAAGAGTACATATTTAAGGGTAGTCCACCACTTATGCTCCTGGGTTGTACCAGAAAGGGTTTCTTTTATGGTCAAATTGTATTTCTTAAATTATATTAAGAAGACAAGTTCCAAACTACTAATCAAATTTAGAGAAGAATCATTTATATAGGAATAAAAAATAAATGAGGTCTGTCAACAAAAAAATAACAATATATATAAGAAAGAGCGTTTTTCAGTGAGTTACAAGTTATATCAAGAAAAATAAAATATATGAAGTACACTGTACAGACACCACTTCAGCTTTCCCCTAAAAAAGAAAGAAACGAATGACCAGAGGATTAAGATTAATTCTTTTTGTTCTATCAAAAGCATTTGGAATGTCAAAGGCAATGCATGACAGATTGACAAAGGTTTGAGAAACTAACACTTCACAAGTTATAGTATAATAAAAGCAATGAATTTAAAGTACTTTGTAGACTAGGGATTGCTGGATCTTTAAAACTTTGTTTTCAACCCCTGTACATATTTTCGTATGTTAGTTTTGGTTATATTTCAGCAATCACACACAATGATATAGTATATTGATAAAAAAATTGCATACTAGCACCATTTATTAGTATATGTGACTTCAGTATCTGAACATGAAACAGTAACCAGTGTAATTAATAGGAGTAGTTGGGAAAACGACGCGAATATGTATAGGGATGCGCTGGAAATTGAGTTTGAATTCATTTCTCCAATGTCGATTTAGTTTGCTTTTGAAAAGAAGGTTGTTGGCCTTAGCATTGTTCAAAAATTAGAATATCCTAAAACTGATATTCATTTATAAAGCAGACTTTTCTTAATAAAATTCTATGCTGCCTGCAATACCGTAATGTTATGTTTTTGTTCTCTAAACCCACTTAGCCATATCAAATATCTATGAAGTTTTCCTGCCTGTAAAAGAAATCTTTACTTAATTTTATGCCCTCATTTCTTGTAAGTAGGTCAACTTGACCTTTATTCTAAATTTCATTTGTTTCATATATATAAAAAAAACACGGTTCAACGACGCACACTCACTTGGAAATAGAAAGGAAACTCGAAAGGTACTATGAGAGGACAGGCCTCCACCACGGCAGCTTAGTTCGATCGACCTTTTGCTCGACTTTGACCTTGACCTAAGACCTTTCAAAACTGAATAACTTCTTCTTCACAACATAACATTAATCCCTGAGAGTTTCACTACTCTATGAGTAAAATTATGGCCAGGAAGTTGTTCACAAGCAAACGGACAAACGAACAAACCTTCGTTGGCAGCAAGGTTTAAAGGCCACTCATGAATGGCAGAGGCAAGGGACCGTGACATTGCCCTATCAAGCAGGACAATGCCATAGAGACTGACCATATATGCATATGATCAGCGCCCACCCCTCTCCACCCAAGCTAGGACCATGGAGAGCCAGGCAATGGCTGCTGATGACTCAGCAAATAAACCTATAGGCTCCCCCAAACACTCAATCCTTAGTTCACAAGGATGGTGAAGTTGCAGCGACCAAAGAAACTATCAAGTTTGAGCAGGACTCGAACCCCACTCTGGCTATCACCAGTCAGGGACGTTACCACATAGGCCACCACAACCCTAACATTTAACCAGTGCATCCACGCGCTACCCACTTTGAGAATTTGTACTTAATAAAGAAAAACTTATAGGACAAAGAACCAATCTCTCATGTCTAATTGAAAGAACGTATAAGTTTTTCACTTATTAGGAAAAATAACGTTTTTTTTTTCTTTTCTTTTTTTTTTTTTTTGTCCAGAACGCAAGAAACAGTCATTGTATTTTTATATTAATGATTGTATAATTCAGTGGAAAATTCCAGAGACAATTAAAGATTCAAGTGTCTATTTAAAAAAAAAAAAAAAGAATAGGCCTACGTAGAATAAAACGCTCTTAATCAAATAATAACGAAAAGATAAAATAAAAAATAAAAATTTAATCAAATTAGAAGCCCTCACATTTGCAAAAGTTCAGGAAACGTGACTTAAGTTAAGATTCTCTTTTGTAAAAGAGAAACAGTCATTGCAAAGCTCCTGGAACTGCGATGTCACTATCATACGCAACCTTGGAAGCTTTGAAACTAGAGAATAAACGTAAAAGCTCTCTTAAAAAGATAGTAAATTGCAGGAACGTTTCGGTTATGGCAAAAAACATCGGGGAGATAAAAGATACAAAGGATCTCGATTCATGGAAAGGCTTAAAGAAAGATCATAAAAAGGAGAATGGAAGGTATCAGAAGATTGAAGATGAAGGGAAACGAATAAATCAAGAGATTTCCGTAAGAGAGAAGGGTCTGTTTAGCACGACGAGTCCGTGTAGAATGTCTAAAACGGGAACGGAAAGAAAGTAGCCATAAAACTAGATAAAAGCAACATAGAAGATAAATGCAAGAGATGGGAAAAAGAAAATCAAACTCTAAGGATCGAAGCGCAGCTATGAACATGCTGTTAAAGAAATGGACAACCAAACACAGGTAATAAAAACCCGTCACAAAAAAGGAGGGTTTGTAAAGCAAGATGTAGTCAATCACAGGGATGAAAGAAGAAAAGATGCATTAGGAAGGGAAATGTCCATAGGAAAGGGAAAAGGGTCATTAGGAAAGATAAATTCATTGAAAAAATAAAAGCCGGGGAAAAAGTCATCGGAAACATAAATCTCTAAGCTAGGGAGGATCCAGAGGTTAAGATAGAGGTAAGAAAAAGAGATTTGTTAAACAAGAAAATAATTATCAAGGGAAAAATGTTTATCATAACAAAACAAAGCCAAGAATAAAAATACTCGGTAGAGAGCAACTCTCCAATAAGCCTCTCGGTGAACATAGGTTTACCAGATCGCCCTGAAAGTGACATAACTTTATGATATTGTCCTTTCCATCTTCAAGTAGGCCCAACTTCTACTTACACGGCCTCATCTGGTAAAACTAGAGGGACAAGGCTATCCAGCTATTTAGTATCTGGATAGTAGCTTCAGTCTTGTAAGGAAGTTTTGGATTTAATTTCAATACCTTCTCATTTCCCCACAACGGGACAAAAGTTTGTATAATATAATATTTTGGTAAAAAATCTGCAGTTTAGATATATAGATATATAGATGTATATATATACATATATACATATATACATACATATATATATATATATATATATATATATATATATATATATATATATATATATATATATATATACGGTATGTGTGTGTGAATTGCAAAAGGTGATAAAAGACTTGAATAGAGAAACCAGAACTGTGAGACTGAAATTTAATGAGTTAAACTAAAATAATGCTCAATGTAAATACAGAGACACGTTTATGAACGAGCCTGTAGAGATTGTTAATTAATAGTCATACTTAGGACAGACAGTAAGTGTTTCACCATATTCATCCTGATACTCTCCTTCAGAGAAGGTGACCTCAACTTGTACTGTGTAGCACAGTCAGAACTGGTAACTTACTTCTTTGCAAACGAAAATGTTAATTATGTGCAATGGATCCCAATTCACCTCAGAGATGGAATGTCACTTGTTCAACAACATCCAGATGTGGCTAGTGACTTTCACTAAGGGAACTTCCTCGTCATCAAGTCTAGAAGAGAATTTTCTGATCTGGCGATTGATCAAGTAAACATGCAAAATAACTGTGATCGAAGTTGGTGGGGGAGCAACTGGGTTGACAGATGTGTCAGCGCTTTGTAGGATCCGAAGTTAGTGGTTTAATACCTAAATATGAGGCCATGTCTGGTATGAAAGATGCCACCCACAAGAGCAGACACCGAAAGTAGACACTGAGTGGCATGAAATCTTTCTTTGAAAAGGGGAAATCACTCTCTGCAGTGATGCAAGAGATGGGCAACCTATTCATAGAAGAATCCGTCGACCTGCTAGTGTTTTACAAGAGAACATTACAGACCCAGCTAGCTGAAATGGTAGCAACGCTTCACCGGCAGTACACAGAGTAATTCAAGTCATTCATGAATGGTCTAGTGGATGTAGGTGACTTTCGTTCGTTCGTTTTAAATTTCCCTACTTTACGTAACTATCATCAGCATCATCCAATCAAGAAAAATCCCGTCTCTTTCTTTACCCAAGAACAGGCTTAGACTACTGCCAGTTATTCTCACGAATGTTCCTCTTCTACCAGAACGTGCAGTGTGACTTGCTAGAATTCTTCAAGCACAAAAATCAGTCATACCCTGGATCCCTCAGTGAAAGTGGTAAGCTTCTTACGTGTCAGAAATCACAGCTGGTTGAAATTGTTATAATGCAAGTGATGACTGCATTTCAGGATTTACCTGGTGAGACAATTGTCTTTCATGCCAGTGAGTTTTACCTAACTCCCCGACCGACCAGGTGACTTGATTGATAGGTCTTGGCACTTAGGTTACCCTTTCGTCTGCCTCTGGTGGCATGATTGACAGCGACATTGCTTTTAATTTAATTAGGTAGAAATTTATTTCTATTTGAGCGCGATATATATATATATATATATATATATATATATACATATATATGTATATATATATATATATATATATATATATATATATATATATATATATATATATATATAGTGTGTGTGTATGTGTGTGTGGTGTAGGCGTGTACATTTATGTATGTATAGGATATACATAAATACATATACATAGCACATATAAGAGAGAGAGAGAGAGAGAGAGAGAGAGAGAGAGAGAGAGAGAGAGAGAGAGAGAGAGAGAGAGAGAGAGAGAAATGCAATTACAGAAAGAATAACACTGAACTACAGTAATCATTAAAAATCCGTAACAGATCGATATGAAATCATCCATTAAGTGAACTCTACACGCTTCAAAAAATCAAAAGAAAGTCAACTACTTATAGACGAAGGCATAATAGAAATTCATCCAGACACACAATTACGGTAAAGCGGAGTATTTTGTAGGAAATAAAACTGAAGGGATATATAACGACAACAGAAGTTCCTTGTGTAGACCTTATTAGAGCAAGATAATGTTGGTTGTAATGTCAAGCAAATCAATTGATATACATCAAGTAGATCAGGAATCTCTAAATCAGATATCCTAATTATCTAATGAATATTATTGTGGAAATAGGTTCGGGAAATAAGGGGTAAACAGGTGATAAGATTATACTAATAACCCTTGGAACACATCAAAATTTTATTTTAAGATTCTGTTTTAACACTAGTAGCCTAATATTACCTTGATTATGAATTTCTCGTTGTGTCCATCTTTATAATTTGCTAAGCAATAAAATCTGTAAATACCTTATAGTTATTTTTCTTTACAGATGTTTTTCCTTCGTAATCTAATTAATTATTTACAATAATGTTTTATCTAGTTTCTGCCTCTTCTTTATTTGTATAGCTGTGAGAAAACGTCTCATAATTTGGTGTAATATGCTTATGTAACTTATGTAACTGAGATGTATTAAATGTACTACAACAGTCTTATAGTTACTCTGTTTAAATTCTATGAATCATTGCCTGAACTATTAGTATAATTTAAATAGGTGCATTAAGATTAGGCTGTCTACTGGGTCCGAAAAAAAAAAAAAAAGTTTAATCCACCAACACAGACTTTTTTAAATTTGGATAAGCTTTCCTTCTAATTTCGTTTTCTTCAAATACCCGGTCTCTTCATAGAAAATGTTTTATTCTCGGTAATAGGCTAAAACTAAAGGCAATATATCAAAAGCCATGCGTTCAAATTAAGATACCGAATAATGAATGACATTATCAAACATGTGTATAATGACCCTTAAATAATTATAATAAGAATACCAGATATACTAGGCATCGAACAAAATCTGATAGGAGATCCTCAACAAATCCGAAAAACAAAGATTTGTTACGGAAATAACATTAATAACCTATTTATAAATAAAAGCTTTGCCAACTCATGATCATAAGAAGCAGATTTACTATTGCTTTAACTAGCTTTTAACGCAGACCTATTTTTATCAGGAGCTACTAGAGAAAAATGTCCATCACTTCTTGTGTAAACTATCGATATGCAATTATGTAGAGATGCCGTTGAAAGTCGGGCTATGTTAATATATTATACTTTGTGTGAAAGATTTTGTTATGTATATAGTTTTAGTAACAAATTTCTTGTAGCAGTATCAAACTCGAAAAACAACAAGGCTGATATTTTTGACCGAGTTCATCATCATCATCTCCTCCTACGCCTATTGACGCAAAGGGCCACGGTTAGATTTCGCCAGTCGTTTCTATCTTGGACTTTTAAATCAATACTTCTCTAGTCATCATCTTCTACTTCACGCTTCATAGTCTTCAGCCATGTAGTCCTGGGTCTTCCAACTCTTCTAGTGCCTTGTGGAGCTCAGTTAAGCGTTTGGTGAACTAATCTCTCTTGGGGAGTGTGAAGAGCAAACCAAAACTGAGTTAGAATATAAAATTGTCAGTTAACATATATAAGCCTGAGAAAAGAAGGCTCGTCCAATCATTTATCTTTATTTTCTATAGTGAAAAGATCTATTTCAAATAACTAATCTGTATAAGCATTTATAGCGACAGTGCAATCATACATACTTTAGCCTTGGTATATGTTGTTTTAACAGGAAATAAATGTGAGATATAGAGAAATACCACATTAGATAATTTGATACTTTAAAAAGTGTTCAGTGGCTCAGAAGGCAGCAATTGATATAGATTCATTTTCCCTACTATTATCCTTCCTAATATCACGCCTATTTTCGTAACTAAAATCTCCCGCTACTGCTAGCAAAGTCCTTATGGAAATTTACTTATGATTTTTACATAGTTCATTTATGTGTTTTCTTATGCATCTCTAATAAAAAAGATTTCAAGCAGCTTTTACGAGTAACTTTCTGATAATCCCCATACAAACATGTTGGTAGAATAACTTACTATTATATATACGTCAAAAGCTTCACTTATGAAAGAAATGGAAATTTACATACCCTATAGATATCATTCATTAGCATCAACAAAAATACTATAGTTAGCCTGTTACATTATATGAAATCCCATAACAAAAATAGTTACCTTACACTTGGCGGAATAGAATACCCTCGATATACTACAAGTTAACATAGCTCTCCAAATCAATGTATAAAATGGGGGTTTAGGCTTAGGACTACAGTAATTAAAAGTTTGTCAGAGTATGTGAATAAAGCTTTTCACTTATCTCAATCTCATACAGCTTTTAATTCATTATTATAATTCCTTAAAAAATATTTCAAAGTCAAGTCTTTGTATAGACCATTTTTTTTTCTTTTGATAAAAGATTCGTTTCCCTAAGTTGCAATTCATGTTTTGCGCTCTAATATTTATTTCCAAGAAACACTATGAGTAATACTTCCTCCTTTTAGTTTTGTAACAAATGTATTTTGACTGCACTGTTGTCGAATCTAAACTGCAAATATACATAACATAATAAACTGTATCTCAGAGCGGGATAAATGCGTACAAAGCAAAGAAATGATACTTATGTCTGAGCCTCAAAAGTAGCACAACTGACGCACCCATGGATAAACGAAGGGATGTCTTCCAGTTACAAAATCGGAAAGATGAGATACCAGCATTGTCCTCGCCATTATCCGGTACAGTTTCCAGTAAGTGACCTTCGCATGCACTCTTGGTAGAAGGCAGTAATCTTTGGATTATTCGCCCGCATCACTCCAAGAGAAGAAACTCTATATGGCTTGGTTTTCTTACCAAAATAATTGTACATGTGAATTAATGAGATGAATAACTTTCTGTGTAAAAATTAAACACAAGAATTACTCGAATACTTTCTTTCGTCTTAAGATAAACTAGTTAAGAAAAGTATATTCTTTTGCATTGATAGCATACTTTTATTTTCACGTCGTATTCAATTCATCAAAGATGAAAAGACATGACTTCAGTGTGCCAGAATTAGTCTAACCCATCAATCTTTTGCTCTGATGGGATCTGATTGTGATTGCATCTCAATAGAATACTTCTTGCAATTATATTTCTTAAGTAGTGATTATCTCAATGGTCTCTCAATTTTGTTTACAATTCGTTGGAAAATCAGTTATAAATAGAAATTTGGTTGTTGTATCTGTGGCCAAGCAGGTAGAGAATGACTACTAACTTGTTTGTTAAAAAGAGATCAGAATTATTAACTTACTGAAAAGAGCTCATATTTTCAAAGGCAGAAAAGACCTAACATAAATAAAGGTCAACATATCTTGTGAATGAAAATATACAGCGTATGACTTCAAAAGGGAAACATCACTGCAAACTGTAAAGAGATCCTGCATCTTCCTATAACCTAACTTCACTTACAAAGTAGCATCCTACCTGGTCATAGGATGGGGAATGGTAGAGGTATGGAGTTCCACCACCGTGGATACACCCCTCAACCCACGTAACCTTACCTAGGACACCCCACCATCAGAACGACTAATTGCGTTTGCCACGGCCATTCATGGCCATTCACAAATTGCAACCATTCTCATCAGTCCGGTTTACTCGTGCCGGACAAACATAAAGACAGATTAAAGTATGCCTACACCTACGACACGTTTCGGTAGTTTCAATAGACGTAGATGATGATGATGACACCTACGACTTGTAGGTATACATTAATCTGTATGTAAGCTACAAGAATTCAATATGTGTTAAACACAAAATACAGAATGGCAGACAAGATCATTTTTTGTTTCTCATATCATTTGTCTACAAATGTCTAAAGCAGGGATGGGGAACTTGCGGCCTTCTGTACCCTCAAGTGCGTCCTTTGATATATGTATGTGCAATATATTTCTGCTTTTACATTGAATATCGTGTGTTTGAAATTCTTATATGTATACCCACACATATATGTACACGCACAGACAAAAGTAAAGTTTTCTGTGTTCAGTGATGTCCCTCCCAGAGAATGGAAGCAATTTTTCTTTGAATTCAATGAATCTTAAATTACAACTAGTAGTTTTTCATTGTCAGCCGCAACAGCTGGTGCAGCTGACAAAGAAAAACTGCCAGTTATAATAAGCAAGTGATTTCACGTATGATAGATGAGGAGTTCCTGTTTTATTCATCTCCTTATTGTGATCTATGTTAGTTTTGTATGAATCAACAGATTCCAGAGATTTGGCGCATGAATTTTATTTTATTCGTGCTTTAACTGATGATTTTTAATTATATGAAGAACAGCTTGCCTTAGGCAACCTTAACAGAAGAATACGGGGAACAGACATTTTAACAACTTCTAAGAGCAATGTCACAAAGGAGTAAATTCTACTGCCTTATATGATAGTGTGTGCACTGATGGTGCTCCAGCTATGGTGGCTAAAAACTAGGGATACGTTGAACATCTGAAGAAAGCAAATAATTGACTTTTTTCAATAAAAACAACTAACGTTGTGTTTTAAGAGATACAAATCTTTACAGAGATGTTACATTTTTATGAAATGTGATTGTATGAAAAGTACCTACTTGCCTATATCAAATATTAGAAAATGTTAAATGCTTGATGTTTATAAGCTGTATTTTCTATAAGATTAATATTATTTTACTTATCGCTTGAATACAAAGAACCTACTTACTTAACTAAAGTAATTTGAAAATGGCATGTGATTCGATATCATTCATTTACTTATTAGTTTGAAAAATATTTACAAACTTCAATGAAATATTCGAAAATTTGGTTTTCAGTATCATTCATTTATTTATTACTTTCATAAAAAGTACTTACTTAATTCGAATATTCGAAAATGTAATGTTTCAATTTTTTATAAACCTGTCACTCTTTTCTTGAGATTACTAATATATTACTTGGAGGATAAAATAACCCCTAAAAAAAAATTGCGGTTTAAATGAGCAATGAAGAATTTTGAGATGGCCTTCATCCGAAAAAGAGGTTCCATTCAATGATTATTTCTATTTTCAGTGTTTGATTATTATACAAAGAACATATTGATCTCAACAGAATAAACAAGTGAAAAGAAACTAAATATGAGGAAAATATAATAAATGCTCTCACAAAAGGTATTAAATCCGCAATGTTTGACATCTGAACTCAATTCTAATATCATATTGAAACAGCTTCCAAACATTTATTCTTAGCATGTAATCGAACAATTGTACAATGTCATTATCATTCGTTTAATACAAGAAAGAATTTTCACACTCTTCATGAGATAAAAGAAAAAAATTACTTTATCTTTTCAATTTCATAACAAGTATAGCCTACCCTTACACTAGGCGAGTTAACTGGTTCTCTTCCGCTCCACCTTAGTTTGAAGTTGCGATAATTTTACTATCAACATTTCATAGCATATCCTTTATGGCGTATTTACTAGCCGTGTCCCTTTCTTTCTTCCTTTCTTTTTCTTTCTTATCTATAAACTGCAATCGAGAGTGAATTAGTAATTTTTTTCTCTGATTGAGATCACGGGCAAGAAACATAAAATTAATCTCTGCCCCAAGAAAAAAATAGGTGAAATTAGTATCAGGACATTATCTCCTTTAGCCCAATTTCTGGCATTTTGTAAACCTAACTGTAAAACCTTGTATCTAGCAGCCAGTATTATTAAAACTTAAATCGAAGAGGTTGTGTTGTTGTGAACAGAGTTTAGAGCAAAATGTGTGACTTCAATCCTATGCCAGTATAGAAATAGGAGTAACAAGGAATATAATTTCGGTGCCCAAATACTAAAACATGTTAGAAACACCTAATTTTGTGGCCACTTCCTTAACTTTGGCCCAAAAGATATAACTGTGTACTTTTTCATTAATACTGTCTCAAAATCAGCTGAAACGACTCGAAAAGAAACACATGGGAAGGAAGAGTTTTACAAATGCTAGAAGTGAATGGTATGGAGTTATCAAGCCCGTTGACTTCAAGTTTGGCCATTTTCCCACTACAAATTGTTCCATTGTAGCCCAAGACTGGATATCCTCATTTTCGTTTGCTATGTATAAATATTTCAGAGATTTATTTTTTGTAAGGCAGGAATATCTAACTATAGCCTGGAAACTATCTTTTATTAGTTTGGGGCCTACACAAATTAGAAAACCTTTATTTAAAGCAAGAGGTTATTATGGTAATTCAGATCTAATTCATTAAGATTTTAATATCGTTACAACTGTGTCATTTACATCCATGGTCTTTATATATCAAAAGTATCCTAATAATGGAAAACTGTAAGTCTTGATGGATATTAGGATGATAAAGGTTATATTAGGCTGACTTAATTTTTGTATTTATTCATCTAGTATCATTGGACGTTTTTCAGCAAGTTGTTTTAAATATCAAATTGTTTACGCTAAATTCCTATGTTCCTTTATGTTAATACAAGAAATTTTTATTCTTTAACAAACCCCAAACTTGTTCCATACTGTATGATAAAGAAAAGGGGAAAGTGAAAACTTCTCGATTGCATCTAAATATTATCAGTTGTTCAAAACAAGATTACCTCACTCACCCAATGAGAGCCTCGTGTGTATTGATATGTCTAACGTATCGAGGTTACTTTTATGTTATTATGATTTATTATGATTGATTAGACTTGCAGCATTTTTATATAACAGAGAATCAATACATTGCATGAAGTTGTAAGTTAAAACAATCATGATAAATGCTTACTTTCTTTTTTCGAATGTAGAGTAAAATACTTTCCCTTTTAAAAACGTATTTTCTTCATATCAGTTGATTTATGAACACTGTAACATGTAATCTTATCGCTCTTTTTAACTCAGAACGGTCTCTGATGACAACATAATATATTTTAAAGACAACAACAAATTCAAAAGGATTGATAGCACTCAAGTTTGTGCCAAAACAATCTAAGGAATGTTATCATTGTTCTTATGTGATCTTTCCGGAGGTTTACCTCTCTTCAAGTTCTTTTTAGTTTACTGATATTTATGCATTGCTTTGTATTCATTTTCCTATTCATAGACTAAAATTATCATTATTCATTTTACACTAGTGTGCGCGACCCGTCAAAAAATGATGGCCATATATTCAGATGGATATGCACACTCACGAATACGCAAGGGTATGATAACTCCCTCCCCTCTACCCGAGGGACAGGAAGAGCTGAGCCTAATCGTAAGACATATATATATATATATATATATATATATGTATATATTATATATATATATATATATATATATATATATATATATACATATATATATATATATATATATATATATATATGTATATATATATATATATATATATATGTATATATATACTGTATATATATATGTATATATATACATATATTTTGTATATATATATATATACATTTATATATATATATATATATGTATATATATATATATATATATATATATAAATGTATATATATATATATATATACATATATATATATATATAAATGTATATATATATATATATATATATATATATATATATATATATATATATATATACAAAATATATGTATATATATACATATATATATATACAGTATATATATATATACATATATATATATATATATATATATATACATATATATACATATATATATACATTTATATATATATATATATATATATATATATAAATATATGTATATATGTATATATATATATATATATATATATATATATATATATATATATATATCAATATATATTTATGTGTGTGTATATATAAATATATATATATATATATGTATAATTATTTATATATTATATATATATATATATATATATATATACATATATATATACAGTATATACAGATACTTGTTCTTTAATATATAGTTAGATAATGTAGAAGTGGTTAAATATGCAAAGCTTATACCAATTTTCATTGTACTATTTTTTTTATATTCTTTTACATCCCTGTACGGATTATACCTAAGGTTGACGCTTAGATTTAGGGATTGGCCTTAGGAATTATGCCATTCTATATCTGTCCTGAGTCTACTGCTTGTATTTTCTTTTCTGTGTCTAGAAACATAATTCATAGATTCTATGGAATTGTCTAGAACGTATCTTATGAGTAAAAGATCTGTCCCCAAAATAAATATTAGACTTCTTATTTCAGTACCAGTGACTGGTTACTTAATCTCTCTCTCTCTCTCTCTCTCTCTCTCTCTCTCTCTCTCTCTCTCTCTCTCTCTCTCTCTCTCTCTCTCTGATGTCAGGATGTCAGAGAACTTCAAATCATTCATGCTCTCTCTCTCTCTCTCTCTCTCTCTCTCTCTCTCTCTCTCTCTCTCTCTCTCTCTCTCTCTCTCTCTCTCTCTCTCTCTCTCTTTTAGGAGTAACACTAAAAAATTTATAGTTTTTTAAAAGTGTCGCCAATAAATACTGAATTTTTCATCTATGCATATAAAAGCATAATATTACGTACATAAATCTATAAACATACATTCGAATATTTACTAGGTGTAAAAAAAAAAATAAAAAGTAGATATTAAGTGTCGCTTGTTCGAACTAGCATAAAAATAACCTGACTTAATCTTCGATAATTACGTTTTGATTCTAATCAAAGGTTTGTCCGATTTAAGGAAATTAAGACCAAGTATGGGAGGATATGACATATACAGTACTCGTGTATGAAGGTTCAAAAATTGCAATAAACCAAATAAAAACCTAAATTTTCAGAAATCTTCTATTTCAGCTAATGAATACCACCATCGTAAAATTCTGCATGTCCCTAAGATGATTGGAGAACAGGAGGTAAAGCATTAAAATTTCATCATTTTCAAATCCTCACCTTAACAACCATATGAATGATTTTAATAAGGTACTACTATAATTTATGGATTCAAGCCAGGCTTTGAATATGAGCAGACTTTTTTCGCTTGCTTATCATATGATGTGATGTTGTATGACAAAAAAAAAATAAAAATACAAAAAAAAAATAAAAAAAAAAATAGTTAATCTCAATACCTGCTATTTATTTCGAAGAAGCAATTTTATTATTTCTGACAGTTAAGAGGTAAAATAGGTTTGTAATTAGAATTAGTGGCAATTCATGCTCTTATTAAACTAGATTATACCACTTAATACATTACATAAAAGCTGAAATATTATTGACAGTGTTCGTCGAGGAAGATACTGTATGTTTTTAAGGCTGCTTCTGTAACTGTCAACGCAACAAACCTCCTTAAGCGCTTCATTTCTATTGGCCTTGTGTCACTTAATTATCTCATTAAAACTTTAACGAAGCGACCAGGATACGGTCTACCCTATCCTGCCCGCATCTAACCTTCCTGTGAATTCGGGACCGACGCAGCACATATTGCTTATGTTTTAATGGCGTAGAAGCGCATTGTTCATCATGCTTCTTATGCAATATGAGTAATGCATCTATTCGTTTACATTCTGACATGCAAACTAAGGATTGAATACACTATAAGCATTAGTGATCTCTTGGAAGCGTCCCTTTTCCCTTAGCTGCACTCAAACTTTGGCTGCAATTAGTTCTTAGTTGTACTCAGTCCTTAGATGTAATTAATTCTTAGCTGCACTCAATTCTTAACTGCACTCAATTCTTAGCTGCGATCAATTATAAGTTGCACTCAATTCTTCGCTGCACTCAGTCGTTAGCTGCACTCAATCATTAGCTGCACTCAATCCTTAGCTGCACTCAATCCACGCCTGCACTTAATCCTCAGCTGCACTCAATTCTTCGCTGCACTTAATCCTTAGATGCGATCAATTATAAGTTGCACTCAATTCTTTGCTGCACTTAGTCCTTAGCTGCACTCAATCATTAGCTGTACTCAGTCCTTAGCTGCATTCAATCATTAGCTGCACTCAATCTTTAGCTGCACTCAATCCTTAGCTGCACTCAATCCATACCAGAACTTAACCCTTAGCTGCACTCAATTCTTAGTTACGCTCAATCCTTTACCTGCAATCAATTCTTAGCCTTTTACCTCCGTTCCTCTCTTCCATCTTCCTGCCCAACCTCTTGTCTTTTCCTTCAGGGTACAGCTGCAGGGTTTTGCCCCAGATACACATGGGGGCTGAATGTTCTATCCTCAAACCCCCCTCCCCCCCCTCCCCCAGACAACACCACCGAGCAATATGGACAATATTCCTAGATTCTCTGCAAATATTCAAATATGGTGTGGAAAAATATCACAACGGTAGGTGTGTTAGTATTTCTTGGGAGAATAAAGTAGGATGTTTTTCCAAGACCGTTACTAAAGCTATATTGAAAAATATGGCTAACAATACTCTATATATATATATATATATATATATATATATATATATATATATATATATATAAGATAGATAGATAGATATGTATGTATGTATATATATATATATATATATATATATATATATATGCAAGTTCTATGTTTGTGTTTACATCAGTTGTATATATATATATATATATATATATATATATATATATATATATATATATACTGTATATATGTCTATATGTATGCATATGTATATGCATATATATACAGTATATATATATATATATATATATATATATATATATATATATATATATATGTATGTATACTTTTATTTATCTTCATTTGGGGAATACATATAGTTATGTGTGTAGCCTATGCATGTATATTTCATATATATGATTATATTTGTGTGTAATTCATGTAAATGCACACATACATACTGTATCTATGTGTATGTGCGAGTGAGTGTGTAAGTTTATGTGTGTGTGAATAGTTGTGCAAGAAGTTTTAATTTAAAAGGAATAACTTAAATAAGTTCAATCGTTAAAACTTCAAATGTTCAAACTTCCAGCGAATGTTTTAATGATGAACAGGTTGGCAAAGTCTTTTTTATAGTTTATACAGTACATGAAAGATCTACTTTAATGTTATTACTGTTATAAGAATATTCTATAATCTTTGTACTTTACTTCACATATAGTTTATTTATTTCCTTTCCTCACTGGGCTATTTTTCCCCGTTGGAGCCCTTGTGCTTATAGCATTCTGCTTTGCCAACTAAGATTGTAGCATAGCAAGTAATAATAATAATAATAATAATAATAATAATAATAATAATAATAATAATAATATAGAGAACCACTATGGAGCTGTTGAAAATTTGTATTAAAGATAATAGATTAATGACAATTACTCAAATATCTTATGATGAAATTAAAGTGTGTGCTATACCGCGGGTTTCATAGTTGATGGTTTGGTATAAAACTTGATCTGAGATAAGAAAGTGTTATGTTTCCAAGACTGCTGAATATACATTTATTTCTAATAAACTTGCCTTTGATTTTGTTAGGTTCAATATCCCACAGTTTTCTAGGGAAGGTTTGTTCCCCCTGTGACCTTGATCAGGAAATTATCTTTGTAGCCCGTAGTTGGTGCTTTGGAGGGTACACTCAGGCACAGTTTTCTGCCTTATATATGTTTCTCTTGTTATTTTTAGTTTTTTACAGTGTATATATGAAATATCTATTTTGATGTTATTGCTGTTCTTAAAATATCTTACGTTGTTCATTACCTCTCTTGTAGTTTATTTATTTCCTTATTTCCTTTCCTCACTGAGCTATTTTTTCTTATTGTAGCCCTTGGGTTTATAGCATCCTGCTTTTCCAACTAGGGTTGTAACTTAGCAAGTAATAATAATAATAATAATAATAATAATAATAATAATAATAATAATAATAATAATAATAATAATAATAATAATAAAATCTTTTTATTGAGCTGGTTCATGAGTCGAATTTCCTATTTTATTGCTTCATCGTATACTTCTTTTTTTCTTTTGTTATTCGTCTTCTTTATTTTACTTTGTTATCTCTTTCAGAGTTTAAACATTTTTTTTATCAATTTTTTTTTCACGATAGACTTAGTGTCATATTCGGATCTTTGGGCTTGCAGCGTATCTGCCAGCTTCTCCAACAACTTCTGGTCTTTCAATTCCTCAGCTTCTTAATCTCTATGGTGATATCCTCAGCAGTTTTATTTCCACATACGTTCTAAAAGTTTCACTATATCCTTCCCACTTCTACATTTGCATCGTTTTCTATAACCATTGTTTCCTTTACTTTTCTCTCTATATTTTTTCCAGCTGAACAACTTATTTTAGTTCTTAATTGCCATTAACCCTTAATATTTTGTTTTTTTACTCTTTTGTTTTACTCTCTCTCTCTCTCTCTCTCTCTCTCTCTCTCTCTCTCTCTCTCTCTCTCTTTCCTTTTGACTTGTCTATGCCTTCTCCAGTGTATCTGGCACAAGATCTTCTTTTCTAGCATACAATTTCACCTCTAAAAGCCTATTTACTCTTCACATTCATTTATATGCGTAAATATACATATGTATGTATACGTTCTGGTATGCATACATGTATGTATGTATGTATGTATGTATGTATGTGGGTGAGTCTATGCCGTTAATGAATGTATGACAACCCATATGAGAATTATATTTCGAAGTATCAATTGTTTGATCGATTAGAGGAAAAGTTATGGATGTTTGTCAAGCCTGTAAAGCTCATCAGTCTCTCTCTCTCTCTCTCTCTCTCTCTCTCTCTCTCTCTCTCTCTCTTAGAAATTACACTTGAAACTTTAATTTTAAAATGTCAGGTACTTATACTAAAGACGATAACGCCATACTCAGTTGAATTTATATGCTTACATATATATATATATATATATATATGTTTACATATATATATATATATATATATATATATATATATATAGATACATATATATAAATAAATGTATATATATATGTATATATATATATATATATAAATATATGTATATATATATATATATATATGTGTGTGTATATATATATATATATATATACAGTACATTTATGCGTGTGTTCGTATCTAGTCACCATGCAGCCTTCAAGGGGTACAGCATTAAGGTTAATGTTTTTGAGTAAACCTCTGCAGTTATATAATAACTAACTTGCGTGGATATTGCAGTAAAATTATTTTCAGTACTTTGTCATTTTTAAGGAAAAACAAAGTCTTCTTGATTTGATTTCAATATTCCTTATGTATAAATAAACTGAATGCATTATGCATAAAGTTTTTTAGAGTATTTTTGAAATGTAAGATTCTTCAATCTGGAAAAATATATTGACGCAAGTAAATTTTTACTTGGTGAACCCCAAAACAGTTTTCTTCCATTTTGATGATTTTCTATGTAGGTTAAATAGCTTTGGACATTTTTAAATCCTGTTGAAGACTATGCATGTCGATTTTATGATGAATACTCCAGGGTCTAAACAATCAAATAATAAAAATAAGTTCAGCCTCAACGTGATAAGAATTTCTATTGATTCGAAAGAAAATTCTTTATCGAAAATACAATTACTAAATTCACTAGAACATAAGGTACTTACAACTCAAAGAGATATATAAAGAATAATGATTGGAATAACACTAAGAGACAGAAAAAGAGTAACATGGATACAAGAACAAACTAAAGTAGAGGATATTCTAACAACTTGTAAGAAAATAAAATGGACATGGGCAGGATATATAATGAAAATGACAGATAATAGATGGGCATTAAGAATAGCAGAATGGGTCTCTAGAGATTTCAAAAGAAGCAGGGAAAGGAAGAGAAGACGATGGATTGAAGAACTAAAAAAAAATCAGGCATAAACAGGCATAGAAAGACCATAAAGAGACACCAGTGGGAGGACTTGTCTGAGGCCTTTGTCCTGCTGTGGACAAGATATACGGTTGATGATGATAGTGTATATATATATATATATATATATATATATATATATATATATATATATATATATCGTTCATCCATCAAATTTTTTATTAAGAGTACCTTTTACATAATAGACTTATAAAAAGTCTATATTTTTCTTGCATTCCCATGCTTTTGTTTTCTATACGCAGATGAATTAATGCGTTTTACATAATAACCTTATGTTTTTTTTTTCAGTTTCATATATTGTATTCCTATTCTGGAATTACGCATGATTATAATGTACCTGATTTCCGTACATGTCTGTTGATACAGCATAACAGAATCACAGATACCTGTATAATATCTGAATATCCACCAGCAATCTCAGAATATGTCCTAATACCCTTACCATGTGGCTTCAGAATGCCTCTGAAATTGGCATATGTAAGTTTGCTCTGCTCGCCTAGTGCCCCCCCCCTCCCCTTTCTTCCCAATATTCAGATGTGTCCCCTATAGGTGCCCACCCACTGACAGACTCCTAGGTACCACTCTGATTCATGGATATCTCATCTTGACAAGATAACAAGACTCGTATATAGTCACGATGACCACGCTGAAAAGATTACATTCGGAAACCTGAAAGATTTAATCTTGCTTTATCAAGATTAAATGATAGGTCCTAGTGCCTGTACTTTGCCCTAGAACGAAAGAGATTACCAATTACTCCTTAATCGCTGGAGTGGGTTTGCAGCGGTTCCCGCCAGTTGAGAAGGGAAGTGCATTACTGGCGTTATTAAACAGGACTTTAGATAGGGTCACCGGAGTGGTGTCTTCCTTCGTTTATTACACTCCACTCTCATTTGTTCGTTATTGGCTTCGCTCCTGCTGACCCAGTTGCGCTTTTTGTCATGGTGCGGTGAAAGAGATCATGCTAGGCAGGTCTCGCGGTTTTATTGAATTGTTACGTAAGGTTGAAAATGCAATGATAACCATGCTAAAATATGATGGCTGTTTCTTGTACTTTGTCTAAATGTTCTTATGCAGTAATCGTTCCTATATAATAAAGAGCAAGTATCGGGATATATATATATATATATATATATGATGCCTGATAACTTTAATCAATCAATCAATCAAATATATATATATATATATATATATATATATATATATATATATATATATCAATATATATATATATCAATATATATATATATATATATATATATATATATATATATATATATATATATATATATATATATACATATATAGTCATACCCTGGTGATAGGAGTGTGTGCGTGTGTGTATACTGTACATAACTAAATATTTAGCCTGGTCCCATACGCTAGATGTACATATAGTTTAAAAAGTCTCTCGTGTGCCTATGTGCATGGTTCAATATAATTAATCTTAGGTAGAGGATTTTACTCCTATTGGGGAGCGCTTTATGTGGCATGATTCGCAACTTCTGCAAGGGTTACTTCCGGGACGTATGAAAATGAAAGGCATATTCTAAGGTACCAAAGGGAGCCGAGCTTGTGGCTTGGGGTTCCACACAAGGACTCTGAAACTACTTTCACATCTTTATTATCTTTATCTTCACTTAACGAGCTTCTAATTGGGAAGCACCCGTGTCCAGCCACAGTAACAGACAATCTCGGATACCTACAACCTAATTTGGGAAGAAACCGTATCAGAATTCTTTCTTTATAATACTATCGAGAATTTTCGAACTGATCACTCGAAAATCCCGCCATTTAACTCCACCAACGTTACGTTAAATTGGAGGGAAGGTTGGGAGAACTCGCGGGCGTTGAGTCGAACGATTGTGGTTTGATAAAGAAATCGAGCATTTGTAATTTATGATTCAGAAATTTAATGTCATTTTATTGTACCATGACGAAAATATCCTAT
>NC_090730.1:32802260-32817260 GCF_036898095.1 Palaemon carinicauda
TATATATATATATATATATATATATATATATATATATATACATATATATATATATATATATATATATATATATGCATATATATATATATATATATATATATATATATATATATATATATGCATATATATATATATATATATATATATATATATATATATATATATATATATATATATAATACTGTACATTTCTACTACATTTGTGAGAAGTTACGTACCACAGATGACAAAGCCAGAGCGAACCATGAAAATAACAATGGTATATGCCAGGCTGGTAACAATATCTAACTTAAATGACAGTTATAAAAGTTCGTTGACTTGTTTTTAAAGTTCCCTTGGCCCCACGTTACAATGCATTGTGTGATTCTTCTTTTTAAATTCCACTGATATCTTTTCATTTAGCCGTCTGACTCCCTTTCCTTTTCTTCCTCAAATACATTGACTAATACATACAGTTTAATAGAACCTTGATAATCCAGTGCCAGCTGAAATGTAGGCATATTCAAAATCAGTCATGAAAAAAAGTATATGACATTACGTACACATGCAGGGATATACGCATGGGTGGAGTGGCCATGAAAATATTAGGTATATATTTGAATTTCGTAGTGACATTTCATTTTGTTGTTGTCTCATGGTCATCATTTCCTCCCACGCCTCGGTTAGATTTCACCAGTCGTTTCTATCTTGAGCTTTTAAGTGAATACTTCTCCATTCATCATCTCCTACTTCACGCTTTATAGTCCTCAGCCTTGTAGGTCAGGGTCTTCCAACGTTTCTAGTGCCTTGTGGATCCCAACTGAACATTTGGTGAATTAATCTCTTTTGGGGAGTGCGTAACAATAAATAGAATGTATCATTTACCCGATATATGACCACTAGGAGTTTAAGTAAAGAATGCAGTAAGTTATTTGATGAAAATATTCCGGTGGTCCTTTTGTCAAGCTAAAGTTACAAATCCTGACGGGGTAACCTATCCTTTTCAATTCAATGCAAAATGCTACGTCATCTGTCTGTCTGGCCGCAAACAGCACCCTCTCTCTCTCTCTCTCTCTCTCTCTCTCTCTCTCTCTCTCTCTCTCTCTCTCTCTCTCTCTCTCTCTCTGTGTGTGTGTGTGTGTGTGTGTGTTGTCTTTTAATTACGGATATCTTAAAAGAAGTTGAAAATCTAATCGTGGGATTACTGTTAACTGCTGAATTTGACAATATCTAATGATACGTTTTATCTAGTTGCTACCCCATCTTACTACGGGCAAGAATAGGGGTAAATAACTTATCAGAGAGAGAGAGAGAGAGAGAGAGAGAGAGAGAGAGAGAGAGAGAGTGCTATAATGCACCGAAAACTTCATATTAGGTTATTCAACCACATGATTTCTGTGAAACAACAAAAAGTCGCAGTTATAACTTCGGTTTATTCTGGGGCGTCATAGTTTGGCAAAAAAAACCTTCTTGTTAAGAGTTAGTCGCAGTCTGCCACAATATTCAAGGACAGATTTTTTTTCTCTCACGCAAGATTTGCATCTAATATATAAAATTTGTAATGAGACAAGTGACTATATTTTTTCTCTGTTGTTGTTGCAATGTTTAATACTAACTATGCATATATATATACTGTATATATATATATATATATATATATATATATATATATATATATATATATATATATATATATATATATATATATATAAGACATATTTATGTATGTGTATATATATATATATATATATATATATATATATATATATATATGAGAGAGAGATACATATATGTATATGCATGTGTATATATAAGGATATATATATTAATATATATATATATATATATATATATATATATATATATATATCAAAAATTTTAAGTAATTTTTATTTTTCCTAACATACTTACCGAGAACTACTTTCTTTGGAGTCACTTGTGATCTCTCTTTCCCGACCAAGGTTTTCGCGCCGTTACCCCCCTACTCCGTTCTCTACATAGGCCTACCCCCGCCGCCAAGGAATGCGCCCCGAGGGCAGGATTAGGGCAGGTCACTGCCTCTCTGGGTCATTCTCCTCATTAAGTTCGTCGTATAGCCCAACCTGGCAATGGAAGGATGGCACTCGGGGACGGAAGGGAGGGCCATTACCCGAAAGTAGTTCTCGGTAAGTATGTTAGGAAAAATAAAAATTACTTAAAATTTTTGATTTGTTCCAACACAAAATACTTACCGAGAACTACTTTCTTTGGAGACTTATACTTTAGGAGGCGGGGAGTGCTATTCTGACACTTGACTTGGCACGTAGGGCCTAGAGGGCTATGGAATGCGGGGGCCTATCAGAGTGCGGGAGTGAGGGTAACTGCGCAACTTTACGCTATTATCTAAGACTTACCTCTTAAAAAATTCTTCTGACGATTTTCTCCGGGTGTAGTCGCGAAGAATGTGTTCATCGTTGGGGACAGCCTCTGGCCTTACCGCTACACAGCTTGGAGGGCGGCAATGACTGTCCCAATGGAGAACCCGTCCAAGGATTTCCTTGAATAATCCTTGAGGTAGTGGGCAGTAAAGGTTGACTGGTGCGACCAAGTGCCTGCCTGTAGGATCTGCCCCACCGCCATGTTTCTCTCAAAGGCCAAGGAGGTGCTCAGACCCCTGATGTCATGGGGCCGGGGAGTGCCTGGCACTGCCATTTTATCCTCTTCATAGGTTCTAGCGATGACTTGTCTCAGCCAGAAGGAAATGGTGTTCTTGGAAACTTGCTTCCTATTAACACCTGTGGAAACGAAGAGGTTTTTGATACCTGGTCGGAGATGAGCTGTCCTTTCCAGGTATTTCCTGAGCGTCCGTACTGGGCATAACTTCAAATCTTCCGTAATGCCCGTCTTGGGAATGGCAGGAATTGAGAAACCTTCAAACCTCGGGTCCCAGACTGCTGGGTTCTGAGTCTTAGCCACAAAGGAGGGCACGAACCTGAAGGATACTTCCTTCCACCCTTTGGAGTGCGAAACATCGTAAGACAGACCATGGATCTTTCCCACTCTCTTAGCGGAAGCTTAGGCAAGCAAGAAAACGGTCTTGAGGGTGAGATCCTTGTCTCCGATATCTTTCAGGGGTTCAAAGGGGGGACGACTTAGCATCTTCAAGACCTTGGCTAAGTCCCACCTGGGCACTCTCCTAGCTTGAGGGGGGCAGGATTGCTCGAAACTCCTGATCAGCATCGCTATGTGTCTCGAGGTCCCCAGGTCGATGCCCTTCAGGAGGAAGACTTGGCCTAAGGCGGCTCGAACTCCTTTAATGGCTGGAATTGACATTCCCACTTTATCTCTAAGATACACCAGAAACTCCGCTATGTCCGGGACCGAAGCTTTAAGAGGTCTAATGTGTTTCTCCGAGCACCATTTCGTGAAGGAGGCCCACTTCGCCTGGTATACCGCGGTCGAGGATCTCCTCAGGTATAGGGACATTCTCTTAGCTGTGGTGGTGGAGTACCCCTCCTTCTTCAGGAGCCGCTCGATAGTCTCCAGGCGTGAAGGCGAAGAGAGAGAGGGTTGTCGTGGAGCCTGAAGAAGTGCGGTTGGTGCAGGAGGTCTGACCTGGCGGGCAGAGGCCAAGGTGGTTGGCTCGCTAGGTCCTTTAGCTCTGCGAACCACTCTCTCTCCGGCCACCAGGGCGCTACCAAAGTCATCTTCAGGTTTCGGGCGGCCCTTACTCTGTTGAGCACCTGTCTTATCAACGTGAAGGGGGGGAAAGCGTACACATCCAGGTTGTCCCACTTGTGCTGGAAGGCGTCTTCTAGGGCTGCATTTTGGTCTGGGACCGGGGAGCAATAGACCGGTAGTTGGGCGTTGAGCTTTGTTGCAAAGAGGTCCATCACCGGGGAGCCCCAACGTTGAATGATGAGTCTGGCTACTTCTGGGTGTAGAGACCACTCTGTCCCCACTATTTGACCCATTCTGCTGAGGCCGTCGGCCAGAACGTTTTTCTTCCCGGGGATGAACCTTGCCAGCAGCACCACTTGCTGTTCGTCTGCCCAATTCAGGATGTCTATGGCGAGGTCGCACAGTTCCTTCGATCTCATGCCCCCTTGCTTCTTTATGTAGGCCACTACCGTGGCGTTGTCGCACATTAACGCCACGGTGTTTCCCTTTAGACGACTTGCAAAGTGAAGACATGCCTTCTGGACTGCTCTTAGTTCTAGGACATTGATGTGTAGACGCTTTTCGCTTTCTGACCAGGTACCCCGTGCTGTCTCTTCCAGAAGGTGGGCCCCCCACCCTTGGTTGGAGGCGTCTGTGAACAGGAGGTACTCGGGGGGACTGGACCCGAGGGGCATCCCCTTGAGGGAGTTCGACTGGCAGTGCCACCATTCCAGGGAGGTTCTCGTGTCCGGAAGGACTGGAATTAACGTTTTCCACGAGTCCGTCTGGGACCAGAGGCTCTTGAGGTTCCATTGAATGGGTCTGAGCCTCATCCTCCCTTGGGGAACCAGTTTCTCCAATGAGACCAGGTGACCTATCAGTCTCTGCCAATCTCCCGCCCTCCTGGAATGTTCTGACAGGAACGGCTGAATGATGTGTTTGAGGTTCCGTATCCTGTCCTGCGAGGGGAAAACCTTCCCCTGCACGGTATCCAACGTCATCCCCAAGTAGCCCATTCTGTTGGATGGGGTTAAGTTCGACTTCTTCAGATTGATTACGATCCCCAGATTGCTGCAAAACTGGAGGAGGTTTCTCCCTTGTTCCTCCAAGAGGGCCCTTGAGGTGGAAAGGAGCAACCAGTCGTCCAGGTATCTGATCAGACGGATACCCCGTTCGTGAGCCCACACGGAGACTGTCGCGAAGACCCTCGTGAACACTTGAGGGGCCGTCGACAGGCCGAAGCAAAGGGTCTTGAACTGCAGGATCTGGGGACCCCATTTCACCCGGAGGAACTTCCGACTCGACTGGTGGACAGGGATCTGGAAGTATGCGTCCTTGAGGTCGACAGTCATCATATAATCTTTCTCCTTCAAGGACAGCAGGACGGATTTTGGGGTGTCCATCTTGAAGTCCGTCTTCTTGACGAACTTGTTGAGGGCCGACAGGTCTATCACGGGTCTCCACCCCCCCGTTGCTTTCTCTACCAGAAACAGGCGGCTGTAGAAGCCTGGGCCTGGGAGAAGGACCTCTTCCATGGCACCCTTCTCCAACATGGAGGAAATCTCCTCTTGAAGGGCGGCCCTTTTCATCGGGTCCCTGGGGGCCAACCATTCTGTTTGGCTGGCTGAAATAAGAGGGGGTGGATCTGCTAGGAAGGGAAGCCTGTAGCCCTCCTTCAGGACGGACACCGTCCAAGAATCCGCTCCTTGTGCCTTCCATGCTTGCCAATGTGGTCTGAGGCATCCCCCAACCCGAGGCTTGGGCGGGAGTAGGGGGCCTCTCCCTCTACCTTCTCCTAGAGGGGCGGCCTGATCTGCCTCTCCTAGAGGCGGAGTAACCCGACCTGAAGGAGCTGGAAGAAGCTGGTGCTCCTCTGCGGGAGGGTTGAGGAGTTGTTGCCCAGGAGGAAGAGGGGGCGTCCCTCCTCGAAGTGCTGGGGGCGGCCTGAGATGTCACGGCGCTATCTGAGGCGGCCCTCCTGTAGGGAGGCCTCTTAGACGACGCAGGTCTGGGGACGTTGGCCTCCTTCTTCTTAGACACTTTCTCCATCAGGTTCTCCAGTTCTTTTAATGGGAATAGTGACTCACCCCACAAGGGAAGGCTACGTACGGCCCGGGCCTCTCTGTCCGGGATCCTCCTAGATACCTTAGCCAGGACCGTGTCTCGTTTCCGGAGGACCCAGTTGGCCGTAAGGGCGAGCGCCTGGTACGAAAGAAACTTAAGTGTTTTCCCCCCGGAGGTGAGAAGGTCCGTCAGGAGGCTTTGCTGTTCAGGATCTTCGGGGTCGACGGAGGCTTGTACGTTTACTAACGTGGAGGCCCACCAGTCCAGCCATGAGGAGACGTTAACTAGGTCCCGCGACATCTCCTCCATCATGGCGGCTTCCGTAGGAGAGAAGCAAACTGGGGCTGAAGAGGCTCTTTCGTCTGAGCCGCCTTGTCCTAGGACGTCCAAGGCCGGGTCCACTCTACAGGGGCCGGGGCGACGCCCTTCCGGAATGTATACTTTACCCTGCGATTTGAGACCCTGGAGCAGTTTCGAGGCACTCTGGGACTTGGGGGCCTCTGTATTGCTGTCCACCAAGTTGTCTATGTACTCCTGCCCTAGTACCAGGTCTGGGGCAAGAGGAAGGGCCAGGGAAGACTTCGGAAGGGCGGCGTGATGATTAATCCTCAGGAGGCTTGACCTCCAGGAATCACCCTTCGGAGCCGAGGGTTCCGTAATCCCATGGTGCCTCCTGATGAGGCCCACCACTCTTCTATATGCGGAGTCCTCCGACGGGGAAGATTCTCCTCCGTCAGCCGAGGCTTCGGCCTGGAGTGGGGGCGCTGGGTTGCTGGTCCGGCAGACCGGCCGTCCAGCCCTTGGGTCCAGGGGGGCCGTCCTGTAACGGTAGTGAGCTCCATAAGAGGGTGGATCCCGCGGCAAGGTGGGTACCGCCGGCTCAGGGAGGGCCCTCGGTTGCCCTAAGGCTCTGGAAGCGGAGGTCACGGTCCCGGTGGGCTGACCCGACAACGGGAACCGTTCTTTCCTACTCGATGGCCGCACCAACTGGGCTGGTTCGGCCAGGCTGCCTGCTAAGAAGCGCGTTTCCCCGCGGGGTGAACCGGAGGCCTCGAGGACTTATGCCTCTTCGAGAGGTCTTTCCTGCGTGCCAGATCGCGCGGTTCTAGGCTGTGCATAGAGGGCGGCAGCCTAGACGCACGTTCGCTGGATCGAAGGTCTGGTGAATGAAGCATCTTGGACTCTCCCGAAGGCACGTAGACCCAGCGCCCCCGGGAGAAACACTTCTCTTATACTTACGAGACTGGGAGCGGGAGCGCTTCCTGTTAACCCGCGACCTTGACCTAGAGCGGGAATGTTCGCTCTCAGACAGCTCCCTTCTCCTGCGACGCTTCACCCTGACTTCCTCCTCGGAAGATGAATCCACTTCCGACGAGTCCGACGACGCCACGTTTCTCGCGTAACGGCTGTTAGCGTGATCCGCGGGGGATTTTCCCCGACGCTGGGTGCCCGAGATTGAGGGCTGGAGAAAGTCCTCGGGAACCGCCGTGGAGATCGTCGGAAAAGGGTCCAACCGTTCCATGCTAGGGGGCCAGGGGTCCAGGGTCACGTCCATTCTCAGCGGTGACCTCCCTGGCGTCTTCGGTAGCTTCCATCCGAAGGCATCGCTACTCGGACGGCGAACTTTAGTTTGGCTGTCTCCTGGCGGGGGAGAGCCCGACGCACCGGCCCACGAGGGCGGCGGGGACTCTGAGACTACAACACTGCCCCATAAGGGGTCTTCAGAGGACGCGTGGCCCCCCATCACAAGGCCTGACTCACCCGAAGCACTACCGGGCCCTTCGTTAGCCCTAGAGGGGCCCGCCCTTGGTTCTTCCCTCGCACTGGATTCCCTGGGAAGAACGCCTTGACCTTCCACAACACTAGAGGCTTCTTGCCCTCTCCTCTGCGAAGGAGACGGAGAAGCCGAGGCTTCGTCGGACCGATCACTGGCCGACGGTAACGAAGATACGACACTAATCTTCCTGGGGGAACGCTTCGAAGATTTCTTCTTTTTAGTACCGTAACGTACCCACTGAATATCATCCCAACCTACGCACTCCGGACACGTGTCCGCGGAGGAGCAAACTTTCCCCCTACACGTGGAACAAAGGGAGTGAGGATCTACCTCTGGCTTTAAGAGGAAAGCCCCACACGACTTTCCGGCTCTAGGCCCAGGGCAACGGCGAACGTGATCCATCGTTCGCACACGAATGGTACCACACTAAGTGAGCTATAAGTACACTGGGGATACACACAGGGTGAACGCACGGTAACACTTGAGAATAACGCACTGCGAAAAAACACAAGTCCCCACGCTGGAAACACGTGGAACACTAACGCGCACAAAGGATCGAGAGAGACGAGAGTGAGCTGTGAACAGCTCACGACCAAGGAACTTAATGAGGAGAATGACCCAGAGAGGCAGTGACCTGCCCTAATCCTGTCCTCGGGGCGCATTCCTTGGCGGCGGGGGTAGGCCTATGTAGAGAACGGAGTAGGGGGGTAACGGCGCGAAAACCTTGGTCGGGAAAGAGAGATCACAAGTGACTCCAAAGAAAGTAGTTCTCGGTAAGTATTTTATGTTGGAACAAATATATATATATATATATATATATATATATATATATATATATATATATGTATGTATGTATATATATATATATATATATATATATATATATATATAGAGAGAGAGAGAGAGAGAGAGAGAGAGAGAGAGAGAGAGAGAGAGAGAGATACTGTATACGTACATGTATATGCATGTATATATATATTAATAGATATGTGTGTGTGTGTCTTGCAGGTTCCATTGAACAAAATGTGACTGCCTATTTCTATTGTCTTAACTATGTTCTCCCCTGCTTCGTGTAAGCACTTTTTCCATATAGTCTCGAAGTTCTTAAAGTAATAAGAGATATCCACCTTGAAATCATTTCTATTATTTTTCTTTTCATTACAGAGAGATTTCGGACTGTACTCCCTCTAAGAACATGCTTAACTAAAACCTTGCATCAATTCACGTAAATAAAAGATATATATATATATATATATATATATATATATATATAGATATATATATATATATATATATATATATATATATATATATAGATATATAGATATATATACATATATATATACATATATATATATATATATATATATATATATATATATATATATATATATATATATATATATATATATATGTATATATATATATATATATATATATATATATATATATATATATATATATATATAAATTTGGTACAATTGTCAAGTAAAATACTGTCAATATATAACAAGCCAAAAGTGGTTAGACAATTGTTGAATGTGAAAAGAACAACTACCTAGATGAACAAGTAGGTGTTATACAAAATATGTAAAAGAATATGGAGGCCACGCACATAAATGTTTGAATATCATCATATGAAAATTTTAATGCACTTTTTGAATTTATAAATATGCATATCTATTGTCAAATTGATAAAGTTAGAAAGAATATAAAATCAGCAATAAGAATGAGTGGTATATACGTGTAAGAGAGAGAGAGAGAGAGAGAGAGAGAGAGAGAGAGAGAGAGAGAGAGAGAGAGAGAGAGAGAGAGAGAATAATCGCAGTACTAATACATATTCACTACAAAGAAAGGACACAAAAAAGATAAATGAAGAGGGTCCATTTTGATAAGGTTTAGTTAATGTAATGGCAATTTTTATTCTTTGTTATCAGGTAAAATGATTGATTGACTGATGAAGTCAAACAGTTGTTGGACCGTCTACGTATAAACTTACTCATGATTATATATACCATAAAATCAGACGATCAACTTCACTCTACCGCAATATTGCGATCATGCAAAATTATCAAAGTAAAATTGCCTGGAATGTCGCACATTCTTAAATTATATTATTTCTTCCCCATGTTCTTTGTTTTCATTATAAGACGAGCATTGATGTTAAGAGCTAACGTACTCAAGGTATTCATTACCACTTCTACAGCATGGATGGTTAAGTTATTAATATTAATCGTAATCAGTTAAGCCCATCCCTAAACACTTTTGCACCTGCTTTTATAAGTTATGAAACCTAAGCTGTGATGACGACTTACAGTATATCATTCCTATTTCTCTTTAGTTAGGAAAGGCGGAAGTTTTTTTGCGTATATTAGAGGAACATATATTGATGGTGATACTCAGGCGTTATTAAATTAAATTACTCTGGCGCTTTGGAAGTTTTTAACCACAGGGGATTATTACGAGGTGAACAGTTGATTGTATAGAAAATATTCAACTATCTCTCTCTCTCTCTCTCTCTCTCTCTCTCTCTCTCTCTCTCTCTCTCTCTCTCTCTCTCTCTGTCGAGTTTCCCTAGACTGGACCAGAGTCAATACTGATATTGACTCTGGCATAGACACTTTACTTGAAAATATCACTCGATTTCAAATCTATATTTACTTTGTAACAAACTAAATTAATTTGTATAGAAAGAAGGTAAGATTTTTTTATATCTACTGTATCCTATGTATTTATGAAATTCATGTTGATATTACAGAAACAGTGAGATAACCTTGAACATCTAATATTAGGTAAGAATCACAGATGGATCTCGGAATTTTATTTTCGTCAATAATGTTAAAAGCTATCTTTATTATTATTATTATTATTATTATTATTATTATTATTATTATTATTATTATTGTTGTTGTTGTTGTTGTTGTTGTTGTTGTTGTTATTATTGTTGTTATTACTATACTGAGCATATAACGATGGCTTCCACAAACCTTATCACCTGAACTGAAACTATAATCTTGGCATTTTACTTTTCAAGGTCACAGACCCAAACTACAAAAAAAAAGTAATACATTGCTGACGTTATTCACATAAAAAAAAAATAGCATCTGTATGTCAGTTGACAAAAAGGATTCAGATGTTTAACCCAATTTCTATAAAAACAAAACAAGGAATAGCAAAAATGTTCGTGAAAATGGCGACATGGATAGGATGGAACAATATCTATTATGGGTTTAACTTTGAGAGATTCCTGGTTTCACATCTATTGTGTGCTTAATACTTGTTGTGGTGGCCGATGTGGTAACGTCCCTGACTGGTGAACGCCAGACTGGGGGTCGAGTCCCACTCATACTCGTTAGTTTCTTCGGTCGGTGCAACCTCTCCATCCTTGTGAGCTAAGGATGGGGGTTTGGGAGAGCCTCATCAGCAGCCATTGCCTGGCCCTCCTTGCTCCTAGCTTGGGTGGAGAGGGGGCTTGGGCGCTGATCATATGTATATATGGTCAGTCTCTAGGGCATTGTCCAGCTCGATAAAGCAATGTCACTGTCCCTTGCCCCTGCCATTCATGAATGGCCTTTAAAACCTTTAAAACCCTTAATGTATAGAGGTCCACAAATTCATTATTTGCCTAATCTGAGAAGCCTATTCGAGGCAATAGCATGCTGAATTAACTGGTTCTATAAATTACAACCAGTTTCCTGTGTAAGGGTCATTGAATGTAATACTAATTTTTGAAGTTGAATATCATAAACTTATTACTTACAATCATTAATATTTCTTTACTTTAAAAAATCTAACATTTTTGACTTAGAATCATTATTTTCTTTCTTTATTAATACAGTCATCATCGTCACCATCATCTCCTCCTATGCCTATTGACGCAAAGGGCCTCGATTAGATTTCGCCAGTCGTCTCTATCTTGTGCTTTTAATTCAATACTCCTCCATTCATCATCTCCTACTTCTCCTGATGAGATGAGATTAGTACAGCACGACACATTTATATGTGTGGCTGTTACACTTACTTGACATATCAGACGATGCATAAGTTGAAAGCTTGTTTTATTTCTCACCTTCCCAATAGAAAAGAATAGGTAATATATGCATTCTTTTTGCGTGACATGTTGATTCTTCTTACCAGGAATATAGACTACAATTAAAAATTTTCTTAAAAAAAAAAAAAAAAACGGTAAATATCTGGCAACATATATTCCATGTTTTTTTACCGTTTTGACAACGGTTATATCGACGTAAAAGAGTAATATTAAGGTTATGAACCCGTAAAAAAATAATAAAAAATTAAGGTAAAATTACGGTCGCCTGTATTTTACTGAAATACGGATAAGAACAATATATTTTTACAGGGAATTTCCGATCAAAATTACGGTTTTTTTCTAACAGTGTACCCTTAATGCCTTAGTGATATTATATTGCCAAATAACCATTTGACCTTTGGTTTTGTTAAAGTTAAAGTTAAAGTTGCGGGTTTTAGGTCTCCACAGAGACGATTTACATCGTCCTCCTCGGGCGACCATTAGCCAGCAGAGACTATCACTAGTGTAACAGTTAAGTGCATTGCTGAATATTAGGACTGGTATTCACAGTAACTGTAAAATATAGTTACAGAATTTCTTTGACATTGTTGCTTTTGTTTATTATATATGACTAATACCAAGTACAAAATGTATTTCCACAATGCAGGTCGGATTAATACACATATCGTTTTCCTCTCAAGATGGTTTCTTCAGGAAATTATTATTATTATTATTATTATTATTATTGAATACTATGGCTGCATCGGCAGAATTCAATTTCTTGTCCAATTTCTCGATTCTACGGACAATTCTCTTTTCAGGGTTGCTACATTCAGCTAGCAATTTGGCGAAGTTCATCAGGTGGGTGAAGAATATAATTCAGGTTAAGGCTGGATATAATTAATACAAGTACAAGTAATACTCGAAAATTACAACAGGTAAAGTCAGGAGTGGATCGCTACGCGTTTCGGAACTGCTTGCTCCGTCTTCAGGCGAGAAGTGAGGCTCTGGCTGGATCTGGGTCCTTATATATCCTGGCTCTGGTTCGTAGAGAGGAGCCTCGAATTTTGATTGGTCGAGCGGAGGTTATAGGCTCGGGTGGCAGATGTACAACGAGCTCGGCTCAGCCTCCCAGGCTGAGAGGTAGGAAGGAATCCTGAATCCTGATTGGTCAGGACGCACGCCGAGCCAGCCAAGAAGTCAGGCAGGCTCCTCTCTGGGCTGGGCTGAAAGAGGTATCCGAGCTCCCTGATTGGCTGAGGCGCCCGCCGAGACGGGCTCAAAGTCAGGCAGCCCATTCCGACGCTCAGCAGACTGGAATTCCGGACCATGCTCACCGCCAAAATCAGCATTCGGCTAGACGATTTCTCCATTTGTGGGGGTGTCAGGATCGGGGTTGTCATCGTTCTGAGGGTCTTGTTCTTGGTTCCTAGCGTTGGTACGTCGACAGGATGGTAGGAGGAACATCTCTTGAGTCGTATTCAATGCTGGTTTCTCGTTCTGGATTAACAGGGCTTTCAATATTCATAAGCGCCTGCTGTCCAGGGCGCTGCCGATAATTCTGGTATTGGCGACGATGTCTGCCAGGCTAATTTGGGTGTTATGTTGCTGTAGAGCATGATTTCTTATAGCACCTTGCTGGACGTGGCACGAAATCCTCTTCGAAAGTTTCATTGTAGTCATACCGATGTATTTGCCGGGGCATCCTCGGACTGGGTATTGATAAGAGTAGACTACATTTGTCTTCTTCAGAGGGTCGTTATCAGGGGCGCTGGATTGTTCCTCATGATCAAGCTGCGGGTTTTTTCAGTCTGGTAATAGATGATGAGTTTCACTTTCGTGGTCTCATCAGTAGATGACACGTTGTTAGTGATGATGTCTTTATTGGCCTTCTCATCCCACTGATATTCTGCGTACATGAGGCCTTTGTAGTAAAGTTTGATGTCTCTAGATCCATTGGTGGAGGTGTCGGACCTATCTCTAGTGCTGTCAGACCCCTGGCTGGCGCTGTCGGACCCTTCCACCGCAGAGGACCCATACCACTTGTCTATAGCTGTCCTCACTTCACGCTGGACTTGCTTGTTGCTGCAGCCGTTATTGATGAGGACCTGTGTGGCCCTTTCCAGCTCCTTGTGGGTGTCAGTCCTTGAAGAGCAGTGTGTACAAAGGCCTTGATGGTCAGGGCCCTGTAGCGGGCAGGACATTCACTTTGGCCATTTAAACACATGCCGAGATATGTGGGCTTAGTGTAGACAGTGGTCTGGAATCCCTTGTTGGTGGAAGAAATCAAGATGTCCAGGAACGGGAGGCTGTTGTCGACGCTGTTCTCAAGGGTGAAGTGGAGGACGCTGTTGTCCTCAAAGGTCCTCCTTAGGTTCTCGATGGCTTCGGTGGAAGTAGCTTTGACGAAAGTATCGTCAATATAACGGAAGTAAGCGAGGGGGCACTCGAGTTGGGAGAATACCCTCTCCTCTACTACTCCCATGTAGAAGTTAGCAAAGAGTACGCCCAAGGGCGAGCCCATCGCCACGCCATCCTTTTGTAAGCACATGTGCCCACGATGAGTAGTGAAGGGGGCCCTCTTAGTGCAGATGGCAAGGAGGGTCCGAAGGGCTTGCTCTTTGATATTCAATTCCAGAGACGTCTCGTCCCTGTAGACTCTATCAGAGATAAGGTCGATGGTTTCGTCAACAGGGACATTAGTGAACAAAGATTCGACGTCCATCGATGCTATGACCCCCTCGCCGCGGACGTCCTTGATCCTCTCTAGGAATTCGGCAGAGGAGGCCACACAGTGGCGGTCGGGGACATATGGCGTCAAAATCGTGTTCAGTCTCTTGGCCAGCTGGTATGTAGGCGTAGGGCATTGGCTGATGATAGGTCGAAGTGGGTTGCCTTGTTTGTGGGTTTTAACATTGCCGTAGAGGTAACCAGGTCCATAATCTCCCGAAATCATGGGCAGGTGTACGGCGTTAGTTGCAGCATTAATGGCCTCGATGGTGCGATTTGCCTCCCTCTTGATGTCTTCAACAGGGTTGCTTGTTAGGTGCTCGAATTTGGTCAGGTCGGCGAGGATGGCATCCAATTTCTCGTGGTACTCATGGGTATTGATGAGTACAAAGGCAGCTGTCTTGTCGGCCCAACGGATGGTGACATCAGCAACTTGCTTGAGCTCTTTAGCAGCAGCTCTCATCTCCTTAGAAACGATGCCGCTGCTGTACCTGACCCTGTCAGTAAGGGCCTCGGCGAGAAGAAACGGCTGAAGGGCGTCAGTCGTCTGGAGGGCACCACGTTCTTGGAGGTTGAGGATGGAATCTAGGAGTAATTCCACCTCCAGGCGCTTGTCGGATGGTCTCGGTCGGGTGATGAAGTGGCAGTTGAGGCCCATCTTGAGGATCTGCTCCTATGCTGGCGTAGGGACGTAGCTGGAGATGTTAATGTATTCCTGGCGGACCTCTGGGATCTGCAGCTTTCCGCCATTAAGGGTGACCAGCTTCCTCAAGATGGTCCT
>NC_090730.1:33144223-33151723 GCF_036898095.1 Palaemon carinicauda
AAAGAAAACTAGATGTAGGAGAGAATGTTTAAGGGGTAGCTATAGTATTAGTAGAAGAGAGCTAAAAATACGATTAAAAGAAGAAGAGTGAAGAAAATTCTTCACACCCTGGGGATAAAGGGGAGGAAAAAGGGAGAGGGGTTAGTTCCGGCAAATGTGATTCAACTACTTGTTAGTATGAGCGAGATAAGGTTACTGGCTGAATGATGAGTGAAGTTGTTCTTCACATCATCGTCCGTTTAAAGTTAACAAAACGCCTTTAACGTTAATTGAAATCAATTGAATCAAAAGTTATGCTTTCACGTGAATTTGGGGAAAATTGAACCACGCAGGCAATGTTTCACGGAAGCGTTAATATAAGTAAATGATCAGTGTTAACTTGAAACGTACGATGCAATAGTAATTAAAGGATTAAAAACACTCAATTCTTCCCACCCTACGGGTACGGATAGAGCAAACAAAACGAAAGCCAATAACGGTCGAGTTCAGCAACAAGTCAGGCCAAATGACAAATTAAAAATTATGGGGGTGAATCCCAATCCCGGTCTGACACCCAACGTTTTACATGAAATGTCTTTACATATAAAATGACTGGCATGATCGTGATGAAAGCTTTGAATTCGTCGAGTGACAAAGGGAGAAAAGTTACCTTATTCTCAGCGTTAAAATTTGAAAAATCATCTGACTCTAGTTTGAATGACAAAGTGAGACGAACTAGGTCCATGGGGACATCGTGTTTCTGACAGCTAAGGTCTTGGATGTCATCTTCAAGGGAAATGTTTGCAAGGTGAACATTAAAAACAAAGCTTATATTCAGCACGAGCTGAAGGATGTCAGGGGGATTATAATAAAATGACAAACTGTCAAGGCAAGAATTAAATTTACGTTTTAAAGTTAAAGCATGGGACTGACCGATAAAATGCTGCTGTACGACTTGGCAATAATAATAAATGCTTAAAGTTGCGCCATATATAACTGAATGAAAATAATGAATGGCGTTCAATGTACCGTTATCCTTAAGCAAATTGATTTGTAAACAGGCTCTAAGCTCCGGTGCTAGGTCTACCTGTGTGACCTTCACTAAATCCGCCGTCAGTGCACAAGGTTCATTTCTGACTGCTAAGGTCTTAACCTTGCGATCACGCGGCTCTTTCTGAGGGTGGGTTTCAAATCTTGACGGGGATGTTTTAGCGTTAACACGTGTTGGAGCTGATGTTACGGGCTTAAGAATAGGACAATCAGGCAACGTGGGCACTGGTCCATGGAATGGTACGGTAACTACGGTTTTAGTTATTGAATTTGCAACCGGTACAGGCCTCTGCTGGCCATCACGCACACGGTTAAGTTGTGTGGTATTTGAGCTACCACTTGGGGGGGTCTATGTTAAGACGATGAATGGTATTTCCTCCGGGACGGACTGTCACCGGCGGCAAAGACAAAGGGGGTTGAGGGTGATCGAACGCTGGTGGCTTAAGGTTTGGAGATGAAGGCAGAGCAGGTGGGGCTGACACAAAATTACTAATTGTATGCCGTGTTGGCAACATAGTATTGAAATGAGATGATTGAACAGGTTGGGGTTTTAATGCAAAATTAATTACATTGTGCTTTACTGCCAAGACATTAAAAGGATCAACTAGGGGATCGTTAATAAAATTTTCAACGGGACGTGTCACTGAAGGTGTCGTCTTCGTTGAAGAAAAAGACTGATTAGGATTAATTATTAAATTGGGATGAGCCATGAGGCTGTTGAAAGCAATCTCAACTTTACTCGAACAGGCAGCAAGTACGGGATAATTTAATTTGACAATAGGATGGTCGTAATGATGTCTCCAAAAATTCTTGTAATTAAAAAGTTCATCTCTTACTTTACTAATTTCACTTTTAAAATGACCCACGGCTTCAGGACCCATGTTGGGAAAATCTACTGAAGCGAGAGCATGAAGTGCTATATCTGCGTCCTCACAAACAAAGGTGAAGGTCAACTCCTGTTCCTCAAGCCTAGCGTTAATCTCCTCGGGGCTAAGCGTTTCCGCCTTAGGCGATGAAGGGTTGTTTACGTTAAACATGAAGTCCGCCATCTTGGATTGACCACGTTTGATGAACGGATTCGTAAAACAAAACAAAGGGTAACTGAATTTTCAAAAGAAATGTAAAAATGAAACTTTACACATTTACTAGCGTGGCAATTGAATATTTAAATTTACTCATGATGAGAAAAAATGGTTGAATGACAACACAAAGGTAAATAACAAAACTACTTTAAAATTCAAATTGACTGGGGCCTAACAAAGCAGACGATGCCCAGGTCACGTGACGTTAAACACTACTAAAATGAATTATATACGCACGTGGCGATACTGACTAATTAATTTACTTTAAAGTAGAACATATTAGAAAGCACATGGCTTATGAATGCAAAGATTGAAGTTAAAAGTTAAAATAACAGGTCGAGGCTGACACTGTTGTGACGATTTCACAATTACGGGCGCACTAAGGCAGCCACTGATCTATTCAAAATGTAAATAGGCGCACAAGGCAAAGACTTTAAAGTGCACTCTCGTGGAGGCTAAACAAATATAAAATTTCCCTCACGCGGAGGTAAAACAAAAATATCCTCGCTAAAGGACAAAAACAATATTTCCTCGCTAAAGGAAATTAAATTAACTACACGCAGTAATTTACTTACGGTAGCAAAGAATTACGAACCCTTAGTTTGGGCTGTAAACAAGATCCGCCATCTCGGAACAAACACGTGGAATGAAACGGACTTGGTGAAATTAAGTTTCTACGTTACTCGTAAGAACACTTAAAATTATGTTACGCCAATTCGCTCAGTAGGACAAGGACACGTGCTAGGTATACGGGAACGTTAGTTAGAAAGGTTAAGGTTGGTTAGGGAAGGTAAACGACACAAAGGAAGGTAGACCAAGGTACAAAATGTTACAAATTAGATGCTTAGCTAGCAAAATTAGTTGACAGGACGAGTACACCGGCGCTCTAGCTGAGCAGTAAACACGGGCGTCTGAACAACAAAAAACCTCAGTTCAAGTAGCTTAGAACTTTCTGGTATAAGTGGATTCCGCCACACGTGGGTGAACGGATCCGAGACAAAGTGAAGTTCCTACGACAAATTCTAGTCTTTCTGTAGAGAACATTCAAGCAACAAATTAACCTGGTTACGTAGTTCTTTCCTTAAACACGTGGTCGATACAAAAACATCATGATGATTACAAATTTCTCTTCCCAATTAAAGTCTGGGCATTACACATTCGACAAACTGGCTGTGTGCGTGTGGGTAAGTGATATAGCGAGTTACTATATGCTTAATCAAGCTGATTAATTACGTTAATGCTTCACAAGTCAAAGGTAAAAGATCCGGTTCGAAGGACCACTCGTGTGGAGAATTTTTTAATGGTTGTGTTCTGAGTGGGAACTTAGTCCGGGAAAGTCTCCTTATAACAGTTACATAAAGTTCAACAGGGGAGGATATGAGCACTTACTCTCGGGGCACAAACACCCTGCTAATACTTTACTGTCACAATTCACTAACCATCACTCTAAATACAAAAGGGGGAAATTTTACTGTCCAGAGGCCGAAGCACTCCACACGTAGGATTAATAATTTATGGCCTACTCTAGCTTTGTCAGGTCTATAGTCATCTCATTCTCAGGCTCTGTTCCGGCTCCGTCCCAGCTACCCCAATGAAATGCTGGACAGTTATTTTACGTTAATGTAAGGTAGACAAAATCCAAAATGGGAGCAGTGATGTAAAGTAGTTTAAAAGTTTAAAGATAAGGATCTTTACCTTCGAAGCAAATATATTAATGCAAAGTACCTCGCTGTTACCACCTATAGACTTACTCTTTAAATATTGGGTATTTTGTCCCGGAATCAACTATTCATTTCACACATTAAAATAAATGAGGGAGCAAAAATACTAAGGAGGTTTGATTAACCTAATATTGATTTATTCACAAATTTACATTGAAACAAAACGGACATCTTAACAAAGACAAAATGGAATCATAAAAATGCAATTCAAAATGATGAAAATTAGTTAGTTAGACACGTGGTCTGCAACAATCAAAATCAAAATGGGGTCTGGCACGTGGCCCACGTGACCCAGAGACTATGCTAGTCTCCAAGCAAGAAATAATAATGGAAAAATATTTACACACAATCCCACCGCACACAGTCCGAATATTGTAATTAGCCAGGTACCCTATCAAATTAAAATTAGTCTAAGCTAATAAAAAATGGGGGAAAACTAAATGGCCATTGATGTAGTACCTGCACTCCTTTGAAGTTTAGTCCTATGCCCGTGATAGCTGTTGACCTGGTTGTCGCACTAATCTCTTGCCTGGCTCACCCCAAGAATTCTCACTGTAGCTGTAACTAGGTACATCAGGGTCCTCTTCTTCTCAATCTCTCCGACCGGCAGCAACCTTTTGTGAGTCGAGTTTTGGGAGAGAGAGTGCGGGGGGGGGGGGGGGGGTGAGCCAGAAGTACTCGGGTTCAATGACCAGGCAGGTCAGCAGGCTAGGGCAGCTTCTCGTAGAATGGGGCCGACACAGAGGTCGAGGAGATCACCTGGCTTCACCTTGCCAAACAAGTGATGGTCATGATGCGCACGGTAATCCATTGGGGTTGCCATATCGGGACTTAAGGACAGGGCAATATATTGTTGAAAGGAGTGCAGAGGAGGCAGGATTTTGTACTAAATACTCAGATAAATCTTGCTGCTCTGAGGGAGGTTATATATACAATAATCCTACCTATTCTGGCTTGCTAAAAATTAATATTTAAAATGATTAATTAGCAATGGACTGGTACGATGGGCATACATCTTAAAATTAACAAACCTTAATTGGTATTGAGAAATATAAGATGCATTAATTCAGCAGTATTGGAATTTATATAAAATGTGCAGTTTAGGAATTTAATCTCGACCCATGTAGTTTAAGGAAAGAACCAACATACGCCGGGGTTACCACTAAGGCCCTCTAACGTGCGTATCTACGCTGTGACGTCACGAGCATGGCGTGCGCCACTGTCAACAAGTTTAGATTAGTCATCCCTATGTTTCGTTAAAGAAAACTAGATGTAGGAGAGAATGTTTAAGGGGTAGCTATAGTATTAGTAGAAGAGAGCTAAAAATACGATTAAAAGAAGAAGAGTGAAGAAAATTCTTCACATATATATATATATATATATATATATATATATATATATATATATATATATATATATATATATATATATATATATATATATATATATATATATATATATATATATATATATATATATATATATATATATATATATATATATATATATATATATATATATATATATATATATATATATATATACCGATAGGCCTACTTGGCGAATTTACCAAAAATATACTGACGATGTTGATTCTTTGCTACAAACTCATTCGCAATATCGATCAAGTCAAGGCTATCGGTTTTTTTCCCAATGACAATGAAGTATCATGCAGTGATTCAATATTACTCAATGAATAATAACATGAAGCATCAGACCTTGTGAGAAGAGAATAGAGTAAATTTGATTCTTTCATTTGTTTACTTCGTGAATCTAGATAAATGAAAACATTAGGTAAATCAAATCATTCTACAAGTTTCAACTTGCTTTCCAATATGGCTGTTGTGTTGTACAACATATATTAAAATAACTGAATTTAGTTATATATATATATATATATATATATATATATATATATATATATATATATATATATATATATATATATAGAGAGAGAGAGAGAGAGAGAGAGAGAGAGAGAGAGAGAGAGAGAGGAGAGAGAGAGAGAGGAGAGAGAGAGAGGAGAGAGAGAGAGAGAGAGAGAGAGAGAATAATTGTAAGTAAGCAAAATTAAGAACAAGCAAATTTCTTATATAAACATACATACTTGAAAGTCATGCCTGAGACCAGAAAATATACATATGAAAAGTGTATGAATAATATATAATTAATACTTCATAAGCTCTGAAATTATATAAAAGTATACATATTTAAAAAGGATTATGAAGAAATTATATATATATATATATATATATATATATATATATATATATATATATATATATATATATATATATATATATATATATATATATATATATATATATATATGTTTATATGTGTGATGTTCGTCAACTATATGTGATCGCGTGTGTCATGTTTTCAACTTATTAGTGCGTATCAATGATGTAGTTTGTTACTATAATAGTGTTTGGTAATGATGGATAGATTAACACATGTTTGCACGGTATACACTGGGGGTCAAACATTATAAGTGGCTTGATTCCCAATATTGGGGCTGCTCTCTGTAAAACTAAGCAAGTGACGAGTGACTTACGGGACTGTGAAACTATGATGCTGGGTACTAACATGATACTTACGTGGCGAGGGTGGGGTGGGGTGGGAGGGTGAGACTGTACAAGGGCTGTTGCCAGAGATGAAATGAATTTACAAAATTTAAATCTGTATGTTTAAAAGTATATTTTCAGCAAAAAAGTGGCGGGATGGTGTGTGCTATAGCACCCCCCCCCCCAGCCACGGCCCCCCCCCCCTGCTCCTACGCCCCTGCCCTTTCAACTGATTCAGTTTTTGTATGATAAAAAAGCTTCCACTAGACATCCGAAAGACTGAACATATTAAGGTTTTCACGAGGAATCTGAAGACTTCTTTGCTCTCTACGTACTTCGATGGTGTGGATTAGATAATGAACAAGCAATATGCGGTTTGAAATGTTGAATTCCTTGGAATGAACATGATAAAATGAATGTGAAGGTTCTGTAGAGAGTAGGGTTCCCTACCGCATAGGACCAGAAAAGCAGCCCTTAAAATAAAGTAAAATAAAGTCAGGATTATTCTTGTGTATGTCCCCCTAGAGTTGCAAGATTGCTCCTTGTATTGTAAATAGAAATCCTTCTTAAACCTTACTCTTTACAAGAGTATAAGAACCTGCTGGAAAATCCCTATATGGCACCAGAAGATGCGTAGCTAACACAAACCTGACCAAGAGGGAACCAAGCTGAAGCCATCTGACCCAGGGCCCAGTGCCAATTCACTTGCGAAACGCCTTCCAGTACAAGTGTTCACTTTCACCTGTCGTGTTAAAAGTCTCACTCACCTCAAGACAATTGTTCTCTGCACACCAACCAGAAGAAGATAGAGTCCCAGTGTCGTGATGGCAACGAGCGGAGAGACGAACCTGAACCAGTGACCCTGATGAGCCAAGAAGCAAGAGACATGTAAAGGGATGGGCCGACCAGGTGAAAGGGTTATATCTATGGTACTGTCATTAATAATCCGTTCAAGGGCTCAATGACCAAAGTGATTGCAGGTAAGCAACACAAAATTCTCCCTTTTAGAGTTATCATACTTAACGCCATATTTTTCTTTGTAGAGTATTATAGTCTCAGGTCCCTAACCAAGCACGCGTCTGACCTCGTGGCATACCCTAT
>NC_090730.1:33156723-33256723 GCF_036898095.1 Palaemon carinicauda
TAGCCACCGCTCATCTCTCCCGTGGCAAGATGGCGGCGGTCTTCACGCGGTATCTATGGTAGAATATCTATGATAGCCTACAACAAGCAACATTGAGATTATCAAACATTATATTTCGCTCTAGGGGTCAACTACCGCAATGTAATTGTTCAGGCTAGAATAGACTCTTAACCAATGGCAAGCAGCTCCTCTAGGAGGACACTCTAGAATCAAACCATTGTTCTCTAGTCTTGGATAGTGCCATAGCCTCTTTATCATGGTCTTCCACTGTCTTGGGGTAGAGTTCTCTTGCTTAAGGATACACTCGGGTACACTATTCTATCTTATGTATCTTCCTTTTTTTTTAATTATAGGCCTAATAGTTTATTTATGAAAGATTTATTTCGATTTTGTTACTGTTCTTAAGACATTTTATTGTAATTGTTCATTACTTCTCCTGTAATTTATTTATTTACTTATTTCCTCTCGTCACTAGGCTATTTTTTTCTGTTAGTGCCCTTGAGCTTATAGTATTCTGCTTTTCTAATTAGAGTTAGAAGAGGATCTCTTAGCACTTGGAGAATTTGTAATGTTACTGCACTATGTAAATGTGTTAGTGGTAGCTTAAGTCCAACTAATTACCACCCAATTTCCATAACTTCCATATTATCTAAAAATTTTGAACGTCTTTTAACAAAATGCCTTAATAGGTTTGCTGAAGGTAATCACCTGTTTCCTAGTTTTCAATTTGGTTTTCGTAAAGGCCTTGGAAGTTGGAACATGTGATGCCCTTCTTACAATCTCCAATGCTGTGCAGAAATCCATTGATTGTGGTCAGGAAGTTCGTAAGATTGGCCTTGATTTTAGTGCTGCCTTTGACCGTGTTAATCACGAGGCCCTTGTTTTCAAACTCAAACACTTGGGAGTATGTGGGTCATTTCTTAGCATTATTATTGAATTTTTAAGTAATAGATCTCAAAGCGTTGTTGTTGATAGGCACCATAGAGACTATATGAATGTGATATCTAGTGTTCTTGGCCCATTACTTTTCGTACTATATACACATGCCATGTGGTTTGGCCTAGAAAAAAGCTTGTTGCATATGCAGATGATGCTAATCTCTTTGCACCAATTTCATCCCCTGAATGTAGATTTGGGTTGCTGAGTCCCTTGATAGAGATTTACCTAAAATTAGTGTATGGTACAAATTATGGGGTATGAAGTTGAGTCCTAACAAAACTCAAAGTATGATTGTAAGTTGGTCAAGGGGAGTAGCTCCTCAACATCCGGATTTCAGCATTGATAATGTTTCTTTAACTTTGTGTGATTCCTTTAAAATTTTAGGTGTGATTCTCGATAGCAAATTTACTTTTGAGAAACACATTAGGTCTGCGTCTTCTTCAATTGCACAAAAAATTGGCTTATTGAGAAAGTCTTACAAGATTTTCGGTGATCAATCTATTTTGAAGAAATGTTCTAATTCTTTCATTCCATCTTGTTTTGGGCGTTGTTCTCCTGTCCGGTATTCAGCTGCCGATATTCATCTTAATTTGTTGGACAGGAACTTACGGTCTATTAACTTTCTTATTCCCGATCTAGTTACTAATCTTTGGCACCGTCGTTCAATTAGTTCATTATGCATGTTGCATAATTTTTGTCATAATTCTGACCATCCTTTACATTCAGATCTTCCTGGACAGTTCCATCCTGTTCGTAATACTAGACATGCAGTTAATTCTAATAGTCAGGCCTTCTCCATCATGAGGCTCAATACTACACAGTATTCTAGAAGTTTTATTCCAGCTGTGACTAAGTTGTGGAATTGTTGTTATAGTTGTTGTTGTAGATTATAGACAACAGTTATTGTTGTCAAGGGCCATTCCCTTGGTTGGCCCGTAGGTAACCTGTATAAAAATATAAGGTAGGTTATCACATTAAAGGAAAATTTGAAAAGTTTTCAGTGGTAGAGAAAGTTGTGGACAGGGTAAGGATGATGGTGGTAGTAGTAGAGGGCCATCATTTCCCGGATAGTAGTAGTTTGAAAGTTGGGGTGTAAAGCCTTTGAATAGTAGGGGAAAGGAGGCAGGTGGGGTTGTCCAACCCTTTACTCCCTTGGGCCCCTGCGGAAAAATTTCTAGTAGTAGGTTTAGTTTAGAAATTACAGAGGATGATGTGGATAGTGCCTTACAATGAGGGGATGAGATGGTATGATGTGGATTTTGAGGTCCTTACCTTGGTGGAGGTTATCTTGAAAGCAATTGTGTGTGCCTATGCTTTCGACAATTGCCTTTGCCAGTGTGGCCGTGGCTTGCCCGGCCTGTGGTGTGTTGGTGTCTACTTGTAGATCACCTCTCAGCTGTGCTGTTTCTCTGCACTCTAGTAGATAGTGCAAGAGGGCGTCTTGTGGTGTGACATCACAGTGTTCATACGGTCTCTGATTGTTGTCTAGGATTTCCCAGTTTGCCTTGTATCCCAGTCTGAGTCTTTGCATGCATACAGCCTGTTTCCTTGGGGTGAATCTGTCTATGGGTGGAGGTTCTAGCTCCGTGGCCCATTCGTACCATGCAGCAGAGGGAGAGCCATTCTCTATCCCCTTGTGTAGTTCCTTGATTAGGTTGTCCTTGAGCTGTGTTTTTATTTTGTTTTTGATTTGTTGCAGTGCAGGCTGTATGTGCACCTGTACACTTTGGAGGTGTCTGAGGCTTTTGGCTAGTTCATCAGCCTTCTCATTCCCTGGTATCCCGATGTGACTGGGGATCCAGTTTAGAGTTATTAGTCTATCTCTTTCATTGTGCTGATATAGGAGGGATTTGATATCAGCTATCAGGGCCTTGTTTTCTTTATTTTTGTCCTGTTGCAGGGCTTGCATTGAGGATCGTGAATCAGTATGTATGACTACTGGTCCTTCCTCATTTTCAATAGAGTATTTTAGTGCTTGTTGTATTGCAACAAGCTCTGTCTGCAGGGTGGAGACATTGTTGGATGTCCTCCAGCATGCTGTGAATTTGCAGGAGCAGACTACAGCTCCCGCCGTTTGGGTTCCAGGGTCTACTGTCTCTGCAGAGTGTATTGCTGCTTGTGCTGCATTTCTTAGTTCCTCTATTGTGCAGTCTTCTTTTGCCCTTGGGAGCTTGGTGTAGCTGAAACTTGCTACTTGCTTTTTCCATGCTGGAATGTGCTGTGCCCCCTGCCCTGTGTCTGGGCTTAGCCGAAGGAGTACTTTGGTTAGACTCAGGCTCTTTATTTTGTTACTATGGTCTTTGCCATAAGAGCTTGGGGTTTGAACCTCAGGGTGTTTTACCAGTTCCTCTTTTACTCTCTTTTTGGTAATTGAGTCTCTGTCTGAGAGGAACATCTTTGTAATTGTACTTGCATTTCTTAGTGCAATTCCATCCTCAAGGAATGGAAATTCAGTCTCCATCCTTAGGTTGCACAGTCTTGTCCTTATTGTAGATCCTAACATGAGCCTCATGGCATTGTTTTGAATTACCTCTATTGCGGCTTTTTCAGTATCCGTTAGGTCTGTAAGTGTAGGGGCAGCATATTCCATCTGGAACAGGCTAGATAATATTTCTTTTGGACATGCTCATTTGCTCTATCATTGAGTTTGGATATATATCTCATGGCTGCCAGTCTGGTATCTGCTTTTTCCGTGAGATATTTGACTTCTTCCCTGAAGGTGAGTTATATGTCTATTATTACTCCCAGGTATGTGTATTTGTCCACCCATTCTAGGGGCTCTGTTCCTATTGTGAGTGGTTGCAGGGGGTTTTGGGCTTTAATTGACATAGCCTTAGTTTTGCTAATGTTTATTTTTAGTCCAAGCTCATTGGATTTGTGAATAATGGCATTGAGTGCTCTATGCATTTTGATCATCCTGACTGATCCTTGAGCTATTACACATACATCATCTTCATAGACAAATATGTCTACTCCTTCAGGAAGTTGGAGTGAGGCTATATTGTCCATGAGGATGTTGAATAGGAGGGGGCTGAGAATCCCTCCTTGTGGTGTGCCGTTTTCCAATTCGTAAAACGTAGAAATCACTCCTTGGAATTTGACTCTAGCTAGCCTTCCTAGCACGTAGTTTTTAGTCCATGCTAGTAGGTGACCTTTAACTCCCTTTTTGGCCACTGATTGCAGCATTGCTGCCGGGCTTGATAGCTCGAAGGCTTTTTCAAAGTCTATGAAGACTATTGTTGCCTTCTTTTGATTTATGCAGCTTAAAACATCAGTGATGCATTCAGAAGTACCAACTCCCTCCTGATATGCATATAGCTGCTTGTGTAGGGGACCAATTTTATATTTCATCTTGTTTAGGACCATTTTTTCTCCTGTTTTTTTTTTTTTTTTCATACAGGATACTAAGGCTATTGGTCCAGGATTTCCTGGATCCTTTGGCTTTGGGATTGGTTGCGTGTCTTGTTGCCTTCAGGCTTGAGGCCTTGTGTGCTCAAGGTGTGTTTTGTTTAATATCCTCAGGAATGCGGTTTCTCCTGCTGGACCCATGTGCTTGATCATTGTGTAGGTGATCTTGTCTTCTCCTAACGCAGTATCTTTTCCTGTCTTGTGTACTGCTCTTAGTTCCTCGACTGTGTATAAGGGTGTCTGTGTCATCCTGCTGCTGGCAGGCTGTGTTGTGATCTCTTCCCACCTGGCTGGTGCCAGTTGTTCTTGGAGCATTCTGGTTTCAGGGGAAAGATTAGCTGAGTGCTCTGTTTGCAAAGATTGTTGCAATTCTTTCTGCCTCCTCTTGTGGGTGTGGGTGTATTGCAATTGGAGTTTTCATTTTTTTTACCGGCTACTTCGTGTAGCCATTTCCACAGTTCAGTTAGAGTTGTGTACCCTGGCAGGCTTGAGCACAATTCCATCCATTTTTCAATTCTCATTTCATGGATTCTTTGTTGTGTTTCAGTTTTGACTGTTTGCAGTAGTTCTCTTTTTTCTACTGTGGACCTTCTTCTGTATATTTTTGTGACTCTGTTTAGTCTGATTTTCAACCTCCTGACTTCTGGGCAGTAGTACCAGGAGTCCTTGTATGTATGGTTACCTCTTGCTGCCTTTAGGGGCATAGCTCTGTTAGCTGCATTGTAGAAGGCATCAACTAGGTCTTTTTCTAGCTGATCTATGTCCTCTGGAGGATTGTAGCTTGCTGCCCATTCCTCTATGGCTAGTCGAAAGCAGACCCAGTCTGCTAGGTCATGGTTCCATCTTGGTGGAGGTGGTGGAATTGGAGGTAGCTGTTGCATCTCCAATTCTGTTACTGTGGCAAAGTGATCACTAATCAGGGTTGAGTGTACTTGCCATCTGGTTAAGTTTCTTATTGCTGTTGTAGCAAAGGTCAGATCCAATCTGCCTCCTCTTAAGTGTGTAGGTTGCCCTGTGTTTAGGAGGGCGACTCATTCAAATACCTCCAGGGCAAAGACTGAGGGGTTAGTCATTGATGGGGATGATAGTATAGAGTGGTGTGCATTAAAATCCCCACATATGATTGTTGGTGTTCTTTCTGCATGAGCAAAATGTTATGTTAGCTGTAGCTCTCGTGTGTCCTCCCTGTTTAGTTTTCTGTATATATTGTATACGTCCACTTTTTGATTCAGTAATGTTATTGTTACTGCTAGTGTCTCTACATTGGTCCCATAAGGAATTGGGTTGTGTAACCTTGTGGCTAAGCCTCTGTGCCTATCTGTGGTGTAGTGTAGGCGTTGTAACCTGCTATTCTGAGTTTTTTTCCCCTGCTGTTAGAAGTGTTTCCTGTAGCAGGATTACATATATATCCTCAGTTTTGCATACTGCAATCAGGGAGGACACTTGTGGAATTATCTTCCTAATCAGATAGTTGAATCAGTAGAACTTCAAAAGTTCAAACTTGCAGCAAATGTGTTTTTGTTGAACAGGCTGAAATAAGTCTTTTTTATAGTATATACTGTATATGAATTACCTGTTTTAATGTTTTTAAAATATTTTATTTTTAGTTTTTCTTACTTCTTATAGTGTTTATTTATTTCCTTGTTTCCTTTCCTCACTCTGCTCTTTTTCGCTGTTGGAGCCCTTGGTCTTATAGAATCTTGCTTTTCCAACTAAGGTTGTAGCTTAGCTAATAATAATAATAATAATAATAATAATAATAATAATAATAATAATAATAATAATAATAATAATAATAATAATAATAATAGAGTTATAACTGAGGTACTACTACTACTACTACTACTGCTGCTACTACTACTACTACTACTACTACTACTACTACTACTACTACTACTACTAACAATAATAATAAGAAAGTTTTTTTTTCATAGTTTTCATATCTTACGTGACTGAACTACTACTACTAACATAACAGCTGATTTCTGGGCGGCGTTGCTGTGCAGCTGTTGGCATGTCCGACGGGCGGGAACCGTGCAATGTCTTGAATTACAGTTACAAGTTTATTATTTTTAAAACCATTTGAAGATATTTCGTAACCAATATACATGTTTTTTTCGGGAGTAAAAACATTTTCCCTTTTTTTTGAGGCAATAGTTTCAGGGCTGAACGGAATATACCGAGTGCAGAAATCAGCTGACACTTGTAAATATTAACCAACATCTTGGAAACTTGCATCACATTGCAAAGCATAATGTAATTTGTGCAGATACAATGTTGCCCTTACGTAAACAACAAACTTATTATAGTTCTTAAAAATATCCATTGGAAAGTACACAAGAAATAATCATATGTAAACCCTGGTGTATCTATAGTGATGATGAATGGGTTCGATGATGGTAATTGTCGGAAATCCTTATTTTTCAACTTATAAAACAGTTTAAACAATAGATAAAGATTGAAGAACCATGTTTCATTAGTGAAGCAAATGGACGCCATGTAACCTAAGGTTCCCCAGCCGAACTTAACCACCTAAGACGTTTGACCTTACCCAGGTGTGGGCTGTGACACCCCTAAGACTCCATGACCTAACCTTACTTCTCTTGTTTCACTCATCCTTCTAACTTAAAAAATATGACTTTTACAGATATCGGCATCTACGGGTTTTATAGTTACGGACGGGACGATATTTTCTACTAAAAAATAGGTGTTTTCTATTGTAAAATGCCTGTTGTCTTCGGAAATTCCTGGCTAGTTCAGTGGTAACGTGTTTGCCTCACATTCTCATGTCAGCAGATTGATCCCAGGACCGTGAGGTTAAGCTGTTTACTGGAAAGGCCACTGTTGTGGTTGGTCACCACAGTGGGTGTTGTGCTTGCCCGGCTGACATTCTGGAGAACATCCATTCTTATGGAACTGAAACCAGACACCTTTAACTTTTGAACAATTTTAAGCAACTATAAACACGCCAGTAACACCTCTTACTTTCTCTAAAAGAGAAGATCATAACTGCGAATTCCTTCTTAACCAAGTAACACGGTAGAACCATTTCTAAATCCGAGTGGCAGGATCTCTTTAGAAGTGAATGCAGGTAGTTCGCTGTGAAAAATGTCAAGTGATAGTGGAAATGGCTCTGTTTGACAACCTTGATGGTGATTGCAAATGGTGACCAGTTGTAAGGTAGCATTACAGGACATTTTGGAATACCTTGTACTTATGAATTGTTGTGCCGTGCCTCAAGAAATTTCATATTTTTCTATTTCAAAACCAAGAAATGGTACAATTGAGCCTTGGAAAATAAACTCTTTCATTAATCACTTCCTCGACTACAATTGAGACGATCAAACTGTATTGGATAACCTCAGATTCAACCTCCAAACAATAAGGTAAGGACTCGGCATCCTATGGGGGATTGCAGGGATAGATTAATACACAGAATCCCAAGTTAGGTTAGGTTTGCAATAGTAGGTTAGGTTGTATTTCTGTTTATTTCTAAGGTAAAATGTGGTTTTTAAATATTAAACTTAGCCAGTGAATATATAATAGCTGACGTCTCCGACGGCTCGACAGATTCCAAAAACTCGCGAGCGATCGCCATGAAGGTTGCGGGTGTGCCCACCAGCGCCGACTATCGGCCAGATACCGCATATACTTGTAAACAGCTCCAGTTCTTCTCTGTCGGTCCTGTCGACAAGTTGGTTCCACTCGCTTTATGACCTCGAGTTTTCTACCGAATTGGTGAAGTACTTGGTTTTGGTTTTATTGCTTTCGCCGTGTTGGATTATTCAATACTATCTTCAAAAGAAATGCTTTTGAAAGGAGAGGAAAAGTGTTTTGCCCTTGCTCTTTTTTTTTTTTATCTCTGGTGTTTCTATTGAGTAAAGATGGCCGACCCTTCCCTCAGTGTACGGAAGTGTGTTTAAGGCTTTTAGTATTTATTTTATCACGTTATAAATTATTGTTGGTTTTTAAATATTAAACTTAGCCAGTGAATATATAATAGCTGACGTCTCCGACGGCTCGACAGATTCCAAAAACTCGCGAGCGATCGCCATGAAGGTTGCGGGTGTGCCCACCAGCGCCGACTATCGGCTAGATACCGCATATACTTGTAAACAGCTCCAGTTCTTCTCTGTCGGTTTCATCGACAAGTCGATTCCACTCGCCTTACGACCTCGAGTTTTCTACCGAATTGGTGAAGTACTTGGTTTTGGTTTTATTGCTTTCGCCGTGTTGGATTATTCAATACTATCTTCAAAAGAAATGTTTTTGAAAGGAGAGTAAAAGTGTTTTGCCCTTGCTTTTTTATCTCTGGTTTTTCCATAGAGTAAAGATGGCCGACCCTTCCCTCAGTGTACGGAAGTGTGTTTTAGGCTTTTAGTAATTATTTTATCACGTTATAAATTATTGTTGATAATTATAGATTTTCCTCTATATATTTTATATCTTACCCGCCTTTATTAGGCCTCTTCGATTAGCTTTCCATTTATACTAAACATCAAGATAAATTTTATGTTTTGTTTATATGCGGCCTTTACCTATTCCTCCCCTAGTCCGAGATGTAGGCGGTCCTAACTTGGAAACCGAAGTTAAACAACGTTGAGCCCATTCAACTTTTATTTTCGTTAAGTTTAAATCATTTGCTCTGTAAGAGTTATGAAATGAATATTTTTTAGAAAATATTTTAAGAAAGATATTCTTTGAATAGTCTTCGTGCTGTTTTTTCAAAGATGAACTAACGTTTGGTTTATTTATGCTACGCAGTTTGCGCTCTATCGTTACGATAGAGAAAGAGAGAATCACGGTTTCACTTTGCAGAAAGAGTAAATCGATTTTGACGTTTTATTCAATCTTCTTTCAAACTGAAGTGTTTTAAATACTAATTTAAAGGAACTTGTTAATTTTCAATTTCTTAGTCCTTTCAGTTTTTTTGCTTTGGTCAAATAACCTGTTTATTGACGAAGGGTGAGTGGGCAATTCTCTTGTGCGTGACAAGAGAGAGAGAGAGAGAAAGAGAGAACGATCCGATCTTTATTCTCGTCCCAAGTAAGGAGTTTGGGAGCGAGTAACGTTGTTCTCGATTCAGTTTTTTACTCTCGTCCCAAGTCTCTGTACGGGGAGAGAGGATAAAACGTTTTTAGTTTTTATTCTCGTCCCAAGGCACTGTACGGTGAGAGATTGAAAACGTAGTCTTTAGTGAACTAGAGTTTAGTCTCCTCCCCAGTCACTGATCCTTTTTAACTTTATATATTTCCGTTTTATTCGATATATTTGTATATTTTTTTTTTTATTTTTGCATGTGTGTTTCATTTTGTACTAATGTGCTTACATTATACGACTCATTTCGCAATTATAACCTTTTGATGTAAGAGAGAATTGCGTGCTTCAGGTAGATATCAGTTTTATTCATGCCTAATGTGAAATTATTGTAAAATACGATATCAGTGAAGTGAGTGCTAGAAAACATGTGCTGTGTTGCGGAGGGTTCGTTTGTTCGTGCTTGTCACTTGCCTAGTCCGAGACCTCTTTCAGGCTCCCATGCACCAGGGAGAAGGAATGTCGTAGGACCTAACGGAGTGAGGAGTGTAGACCAACGAACAGACGTTCCCTCAAAGGTATCAGACGTTGCTCGGCAAGCACGTCCTTGCCATAAGACAGGAGAGACGAAGTTTCTCCTCGTCATCCGAAGACTTTTCGCAAAAGAAACCTTGGCGCAAGGTTTCTAGACCCTTTAAGCGAAAGTCAGTCCCTTCAGGACAGGTCCAGCGTCCTGGCTGTAGCCATGGGGACAGCTCTGACCCTTTGCAGTCGTCGGAAGACGGTTCGCCTATTAAACGCAAGCGTAATACGGGGTCCGAACCTCCGAGGGTCGCGGTAAAGGCAATGTTTTGCCAACACAGACGTTACTGTCGTCTCGGCCCGTTCCGACTCCCGTTGATCCTAAATGGGTTGTCCTGCAGGACATGCAGACTAAGCTTGCCTCCCTTATGGAGAAGTATGACGTTGAGCAGGTTCACGATGAACCTTCGCTTTGGAGTCGCCGTTACGCTAAACGAGACTCTGGCCGTCAGCCGCCCAAACAAGCATTTACTCATCCTTTTGACGTTATGAAACGTGATGTCGGTAGTTTGTCACATCAGTCACGTGACTTGGATCCTCACTCGCTGCAGTCCCGTGTTGACTTTCAGCCGCTGCCGCAGCCTCGTGTTGATGTTCAGCCGCTGCCGCAGTCTCGTATTGACGTTCAGGACGTTCGCCAACCAGCTCAGTTGCCTTGTTTTGACGTTGAGCGTCAAGCACCGCAGTCAAGGGTTGTTTTGACTGCTCAGTCTAGGCAGTCAAGGCAGTCTCGACTTGACGTCGAGCGTCCATCAACTCCTGTTGTTGTTGCTGGTCAGTCCTTTCAGCAGCGACATGACGTCGCTCCCTTGACTGCTACTGCTGCTCCTGTGCGTGTGAACTTTGCCTGTCAAGCATTGCCACCGCGGCAGGTCTCTCCTTTTCATGAGACTCGGCAATTGTCGGACGAGGTTCCTTCAGATGAGGAAGTTGCTGATCCCCCTCCTACTGATATTCCTTTGGGGACTTTGTCAGACGGAGAGGAGCCTAAAGCTGCTCAGCCCTCTATGGACTTTAAAAAAATCATGCTGATTTTTAAGGATCTTTGTCCGGACCATTTTGTAACTGCTGCTCCTCGTTCGCCTTCGTCAGAGTTTACACTAGGCCTAGCTACTTCGAAGCCGTTGTTTTCTAAGCTAGTGCTCTCTTGCTCTTCTAAGAGAGCTTTACGTTTGCTAGGCGACTGGTTGATCACCAGGAGGAGTTTGGGGGAGACAGCCTTTGCTTTCCCTCCTTTTAATCTGGCTTATAGAGCGAGCGTCTGGTATGACACGGGAGAAGTTCTCGGCTTGGGAGTTCCTGCCTCTGCCCAGGGAGACTTCTCAAGCCTCATAGACTCTCCCCGTCACCTGGCCATGAGACGCTCCAAGATTTTATGGTCGGCTTCAGAGGTAGACCATCTCCTGTTAGGAGTTTTTCGAGCGTTTGAAGTTTTGCTGTACAATTATGTCATGCATGAACAAGGCTATCAGGGATGGCTCCAATGATCTGACAGCCACGTTCTCTGCAGGATCAAGGCTATCAGGGATGGCTCCAATGATCTGGCAGCCACGTTCACTGCAGGGGTACTTAAGAGGTAAGTGCGCTCAATGTGTTCATTGTCAAGACAAACTTCACGATGAAGACTACCAAATCTGTCTTGGCAGCATTAAGGGAAGGTGACTGGATGGTCTCTCTCGACCTTCAGGATGCATACTTCCACATCCCGATTCATCCAAACTTTCAACAACATCTGAGGTTTGTGGACGGGAAAGTAATGTACCAATGTCGAGCACTGTACTTCGACCTCATTCCTGCTCCTCTTGTTTTTACAAGGCCCTTGCAAAATGGAGCAAGCTTTCTACATTTTTTGAGGATTCAGAGCCTCCCTTTATTTTGACGACTGGCTAATCAGGGCGTCGTCATTATATCGCTGTCTGGAGAGCCTCTAATGGACATTAGACCTAACCAAGGAGCTAGGTCTCATATTGAACGTAGAGAAGTCGTAACTTACAGTACCCCATCCCAGACTATTCTTTATTTGGGAATGGAGATACAGTGTCTGATTTTTCGGGCCTTTTCGTCTCCCGCAAGAATGGAACAAGCTCTGTTAAAAGTCCTTCACTTGCAAGAGAAAAACAGTTGCTCTGTAAGAGTTTGAACTAGCCTCGTGGGAACTCTTTCATCGCTGGAGTAGTTTATCTCTCTGGGGAGACTCAACCTATGCCCTCTCCAATTTCACCTAAACCATTGGAGCAAGGAGAAGGGCTTAGAGAGTATCTCTTTCCCAATCTCCAACTCAGTCTAGACATGTCTGACTTGGTGGGACAGCAACATCAGACTTCGAGAAGGTCTTTCTCTTGCGATCAAGAACCCAAACCATGTGTTGTTTTCAGATGCATCGGATTTGGGTTAGGGAGCTCCACTGGACAGTCTGGAAGGCTCGGGTCTTTGATCCACGGATCAGAAGGAACTCCATTTAAGGCAAGTAACATCTCTCCTTTGGCGAGATTTGTGCAAGGAAAATGAATGTCTTGGCGGACGGCCTCAGCAGAAGAGGACAAGTCATCTCCATGGAGTGGACGTTGCATAAGACTGTGTGCGAGAAGCTATGGATGACATGGGGTCAACCCACCATAGATCTTTTTGCGACTTCTCTGACAAAGAGGCTCTCAACTTACTGCTTTCCAGTTCCAGATCCAGAGGCAGCCCACATAGACGCTTTCCTGCTGGACTGGTCTCACCTGGACGTTTATGCCTTTCCACCTTTCAAGATCCTAAACAAGGTGCTGCAGAAGTTCACCTCTCACGAAGGGACCAGGTTGACATTGGTTGCTCCACTCTGGCCCGCGAGAGAGTGGTTCACAGAGGTACTTCAATGGCTGGTAGACGTTCCAAGGAGTCTACCTTTAAGGATGGATCTCTTACGGCAGCCCCACGTAAGGAGTCTTCATCAAAGCCTCCCCGCGCTTCGTCTGACTGCCTTCAGACTATCGAAAGACTCTCAAGAGCTCGAGGATTTTCGAAGGAGGCAGCCAGAGCGATTGCGAGAGCTAGGAGAGCATCTACCATCAAGGTCTACCAGTCGAAGTGGGAAGTCTTTAGAGACTGGTGCAAGTCATCATCCATTTCCTCTTCCAGTACCTCTGTAGCCCAAATTGCAGACTTTCTCCTGCATCTGAGAAATGTTCGCTCCCTCTCTGCTCCCACTATTAAGGGCTACAGGAGCATGTTGGCTTCTGTGTTCAGACATAGAGGCTTAGATCTGTCCAATAATAAAGATCTCCAAGATCTCCTTAAGTCCTTCGAGACCTCTAAGGAGCGTCGTATGGCAACTCCTGGATGGAACTTAGACGTGGTCCTAAGGTCCCTAATGTCCGACAGGTTTGAGCCATTACATTCAGCCTCCCTGAAGGATCTCACCCTCAAGACGCTTTTCTTAGTGTGCTTGGCTTCGGCTAAAAGGGTCAGTGAGATCCATGCCTTTAGTAAAAACATCGGCTTTTCTACAGATAAAGCCACATGTTCGCTTCAGCTTGGTTTCTTGGCCAAAAATGAACTGCCTTCTCGTCCTTGGCCTAAATCTTTTGATATACCTTGCCTATCAGAGATCGTAGGCAACGAGCTTGAAAGAGTACTGTGCCCAGTTAGAGCTCTTAAGTTTTATTTAGCTCGTACCAGATCCTTACGAGGTGAATCTGAGGCCTTATGGTGCTCAGTTAAGAAGCCCTCATTGCCTATGTCTAAAAATGCTTTATCGTATTTTATTAGATTTTTAATCGGAGAGGCTCATTCTCACTTAAGTGAAAAAGATCGTTGCTTGCTTAAGGTCAAGACGCACGAAGTAAGAGCGATAGCAACTTCCGTGGCCTTTAAGCAAAACAGATCTCTGCGAAGTATTATGGACGCGACCTTTTGGAGGAGCAAGTCGGTGTTCGCTTCATTTTACTTAAAAGACGTCCAGACTCTTTATGAGGACTGCTACACACTGGGTCCATTCGTTGCATTGAGTGCAGTAGTGGGTGAGGGTTCTACCACTACATTCCCTTAATTCCAATATCCTTTTAATCTTCTCTTGAAATGTTTTTAATCTTGTTTTGGGTTGTACGGAAGGCTAAGAAGCCTTTCGCATCCTTTTTGATTTGGCGGGTGATCAAATGTCATTTCTTGAGAGCGCCCAGATTAAGGGTTTTGATGAGGTCCTGTTGTATGGGTTGTCGCCCTGGATATAACAGCTCCTGGGAGTCTTTCAGCATCCTGAGAGGATGGCTGGGCTTCGTGAGGAAAGCGGACTAACAAGGCAGAGTAATCGTTAGAGTCAGCTTCCTTACCAGGTACCTATATTTATTTGGGTTTTGTTATGATATAACTGTCAAAAACTCTAAGCATATACGCCTTTATTGTATTAATACTGGTCTTTACCCACCACCATGGGTGTGAATCAGCTATTATATATTCACCGGCTAAGTTTAATATTTAAAAATGATATTTTGATCATAAAATAAATTTTTGAATATACTTACCCGGTGAATATATAAATTAAAGGCCCTCCCTTCCTCCCCGATAGAGACATAGGGGACTGAGAAGAACTTGAGCTGTTTACAAGTATATGCGGTATCTGGCCGATAGTCGGCGCTGGTGGGCACACCCGCAACCTTCATGGCGATCGCTCGCGAGTTTTTGGAATCTGTCGAGCCGTCAGAGACGTCAGCTATTATATATTCACCGGGTAAGTATATTCAAAAATTTATTTTTCAATATTAATCTTACCCGATAATCATGTAGCTGTCAACTCTGTTGCCGACAGAAATCTACGGTCGGGATACGCCAGCGATCGCTATACAGGTGGGGGTGAACACCACAGCGCCATCTGTGGTCAGGTACTCCAGTACTTCTTGTCAACACCACCTCAATTTTTCCTCTGTTGTGCCTCCGGCTAGACCTACATGGATACGCTGTTGATTCTGGAGTTATTGCTCACGATTTGGTGATGTATTTGCTCTAGAGTTTAGCCTTCGCTATTCAGGAAGCTATATCATTAGCTTAGCAAGTTTTTGGAATTAATTTGATTTAATTTTTGATTTAAATTTGGTACGAAGAGAGTATGAACTCTCTTTCACTTTTAAATGGCCGACCCTTCCCTTAGACGGAAGTGTTGGTGTCGAAGAGAGTATAGACTCTCTTAATTTTGCTTAACAAAAGTTATAGATTTATTTTATATCTCTCCGCCTTTTATAGGCCTCTTTGATTAACTTCCTTTTATAAACTTATTTGTTTATATTCGACCTTTCCTAATAGTAGGCGGTCTTTTCTTGGTACCGAAGTTAATTAACATTGAGTCCGTCATTTCGTTTTTACCTGTTAACATATTATGCTATTTTAATGTTTTTGAAAAAATTTCTTTGATAGTCTCGTACTGTTTTCAAAGTTGAACTAACGTTTTGTTTTGTCTCTGCAGTTGTTGACGTTCAGAACGTTCAACTTGCGCTCTATCGTTACGATAGAGAGAGAGTCTATCACGGTGTCACGTTGCAGTAAGAGTAAACCGATTCTAGCGTTTTGTTCATTCTTTCTTAGCTTAAATGGTTTTAATTCTAATAAAGGAACTTTTTATTTGGGAAATCTTTCAGTTTTTTTCCTTTAACAATAATATGTTTTAACGATATATATAATTGGGCTCTTCTCTCAGGTGCTAAGTCAAGAGAGAGAGAGAGAGAGATAGAGACGGAGGGAGAGAGAGGAGGATAAACGTTTCGTTCAAGCGGGTAACGTTGTTATCGTTTTTGCTCTTCTCCCTAGTCTCTTTAGGGGAAGAAGGTAAACGTTTCTAGAGTTTTATTCTTGTTCTCAGGCGTTATGCGGTGAGAGATTTTAAACGTAGTTTATTTGATCTAGTGTTTAGTCTCTTTTCCAGCCACTGAATTATTTATCTTTCATTATGTTTTTCTGTTACATTGTAATACTGTTTTCGCAATTACTAACTTTTAATGAAGGATAGAATTGCGTGTTTCAGGTACAAACCACTTAAAGTTTCGAGTTCAGTGAAATAAGTGCAAACAGAAAATCAAAAGTGATAAAGTGATAAGCGCAAAGTGTTACAGTGTTGCGTTCGAGGGTTCGTCTGTTCGTGCCAGTTGTTCGCCTAGTCTGGGACCTCTTACAAGCTCCCAAGCCCAGGGGAGAAGTAACGTCGAAGGACTTATGGGTTCATCAGGCCTTGATCGACGAACAGACGTTTCCCTCCGTGGTTTCGGGTGTTACCAACTCACGTAGCCGACGTGATCACCCCACCCACACAAAGACGAGAGAGCCCTTTTATTCCTCGTCTGCGGAAGAGGTTTCTCGCAGAAACCATGGACCAAATCTTGCAGCTTTTAAGTGCAAGTCGGTCCCTTCCGCGCAAGTCCAACTCCTAGGTGGTGCCATTAGCACTGGGTCAGTTCGGACTTGCTGCAGTACGACAACTGCACACCTCCCAGAGAGGTAAGGTGGTATCGCAACAGACAGTAACTCCGTCTGTTGCCGCACCAGGTGTTTTAGACCCTCAGTCTCAACGGACAGTAGCTCCGTTTGTTGTTGTCTTTCTTAAACTCTAGTGGTCTATGCTGCTGACAATGCAGTCTCAGCTTGCGGTGTTGATGCAGGAGTTTCAGGCAGAGAAGGTTAGCACACCTCCTCCTGCGAGCACTCCTCCACCTCTGCGCAGTCCACCCTGCCAGACGTATGATGTTGAGGTTCCTCAACCTACCTCCACGCGTGAGCTGCCGCTTTGGGAGTTGCCAGATACCAGCGCTGTGCAGCAACCTCCACTTTCCTTGAGGCAGGAGCCTCTTGCTATGAGGCAACCTCCTCAACACTTGAGGCAGGAGCCTTATGCTTTGCAGCAACCTCCTCTACCCTTGAGGCAGGAGCTTCATGTGTTGCGACAACCTCCTCCATCCTCGAGGCAGCAACCTCTTGCGTTGTGGCAACCTCCACCATCCTTGAGGCAGCAACCTCAACTCTTGCGGCAGCCACCTCCACTCTTGAGGCAGCCACCTCCACTCTTGAGGCAAGAACCTCAACTCTTGAGGTGAGAACCTCAACTCTTGAGGCAAGAGCCTCAACTCTTGAGGCAAGAACCTCAACTCTTGAGGCAAGAGACTCAACTCTTGAGGAACCTCATGCTATGAGGCAGCCGCCTCAACGCATGCAGCAACCGCATTCTTCACAGCATGAGCCTCTCTCTGCGCAGCTACCTCCTCAACCCTTGAGGCAGACGCAACTCTTGAGGCAGGAACCTCACAGGAGCCTCATGCTATGCGGCATCCTCCTCAAACCATGAGGCAGGAGCCTCATGCTATGCGGCATCCTCCTCAACCCATGAGGCAGGAGCCTCATGCTATGCGACATCCTCCTCTACCCATGAGGCAGCCTCATGCTATGCGGCATCCTCCTCAACCCATGAGGCAGGAGCCTCATGCTATGCGGCATCCTCCTCAACCCATGAGGCAGGAGTCTCATGCTATGAGGAGCCTCATGCTATGCGGCATCCTCCTCAAACCATGAGGCAGGAGCCTCATGCTATGCGGCAACCGCCTCAACCCATGAGGCAGGAGCCTCATACTATGCGGCATCCTCCTCAACGCATGCGGCATAAGCCTCATCCCTTGCAGCATGAGCCTCATCCCATGCAGCATGAGCCTCATACCATGCACCATGAGCCTCATCCCATGCAGCATAAGCCGCACACCATGCAACATGCTCTGCTTACCTTACAGCATGCTCTACATACAGCATGCTCTGCATACAGCATGCTCTGCATACCTTACCGCATGCTTCTCAGTCACACATCTTTGGTTGTTGCCAACTCACTAGACTGTCAAGCAGTTTCATAACGTTGCCTTCTAGTCTGCTGCTTTTGCACCAGTGAAACCCTCACTGAGAGAACTTAGCTTTTCTCGGATATGGTTCCTGTAGATGAGAAAGTGCTATTCTCCCTCCTTCTGATATTCCCTTGAGGACTCTGTCATTTGGAGAGGAGCCTTTAGCTGCTTAGCCTCCTATGGACTTTTATTTAAGCATAACATGCTTCCAGGGAGGGTAATGGTTCCACTTCAGTCGCTAACCCCGTCTGTTACCACACCTGCTCCCATAGACCTTGAGCTGTGTTGCAAGACATGCAGTCCAAGCTTAGTCCTTGTTAGAGGATTGTTTGTTTACGGAGTCAGTGTGTCACTGGGAAGACGTTCAACAACCAGCAGAAGTGACTTGTTGTGACGCAGTGCGGCAACCTCAGCAACCCGATAAGGAGTTGTCTGTACGACCCAGACAGTCTAGACAGCTTCGGGTTGTCACTGTACTTCCTCGCTTCCCCATGGTTGACAGTTCAAAGACTGTGCAGCAGTACCATGATCTTGTGTCCGGCTCCGTCAGACGACTAGCTTTTAAGAGCTCCCACAAGTCGTCGCTGTCTGGAGATTCTCAGATGGACTATGGATCTGACCAAGGAACTGGGCCTCCTGGTCAATTTTGAGGAGTCCCAGCTCGTCCCATCCCAGACCATTGTCTACCTGGGTATGGATCTTCAGAGTCGAGCTTTTCGGGCTTTTCCGTCGGCCCCAAGGATCTACTAAGCCCTAGATTGCATCCAGAGCATGCTGAGAAGGAACCGATGCTCAGTCAGGTAGTGGATGAGTCTAACAGGGACACTTTCATCGCTGGCCCTGTTCATCGAGTTAGGGAGACCCCACCTCCGCCCCCTTCAGTATCATCTAGCGGCTCACTGGATAAAGGACATGACGCTAGAGACGATCTCAGTTCCTGTTTCCGAAGAGAGGAGGTCTACTCTCACGTGGTGAAAGAACAGCTTTCTTCTCAAGGAAGTCTACCTTTGGCTGTTCAGAAACCCGACCGCCGTCTCTTCTCTGACGCATCAGACACGGGCTGGGGTGCGACTTTGGACGGACAGGAATGCTCGGGAACATGGAATCAGGAGCTAAGGACACTTCACATCTATTGCAAGGAGCTGTTGGCGGTTCATCTGGCCTTGATAAACTTCAAGTCCCTCCAGCTTAACAAGGTGGTGGAGGTGGACTCTGACAACACCACAGCCTTGGCTTACATCTCCAAGCAGGGAGGGACTCATTCGTGGAAGTTGTTCTAGATCGCAAGGGACCTCCTCATCTGGTTAAAAGATCGAAAGCTCACGCTGGTAACGAGGTTCATTCAGGGCGATATGAATGTCATGGCAGATCGCCTTAGCCGGAAGGGTCAGGTCATCCCCACAGAGTGGACCCTTCACAAGAATGTTTGCAGCAGACTTTGGGCCCTGTGGGGTCAGCCAACCATAGATCTGTTCGCTACCTCGATAACCTAGAGGCTCCCGTTGTATTGTTCTCCGATTCCAGACCCAGCAGCAGTTCACGTGGATGCTTTTCTGCTGGATTGGTCCCATCTCGACCTGTATGCATTCCCGCCGTTCAAGATTGTCAACAGGGTACTTCAGAAGTTCGCCTCTCGCAAAGGGACACGGCTGATGTTGGTTGGCTCCGCTCTGGCCCGCGAGAGAATGGTTCTAGAGGTACTGCAATGGCTGGTCGACATTCCCAGGACTCTTCCTCTAGGAGTGGACCTTCTACGTCTACCTCACGTAAAGAAGGTACATCCAAACCTCCACGCTCTTCGTCTGACTGCCTTCAGACTTTCGAAAGACTCTCAAGAGCTAGGGGCTTTTCGAAGGAGGCAGCCAGAGCGATTGCCAGAGCAAGGAGGACATCCACTCTCAGAGTCTATCAGTCTAAAGGGGAAGTCTTCCGAAGCTGGTACAAGGCCAATGCAGTTTCCTCATCCAGTACCACTGTAACCCAGATTGCTGACTTCCTGTTACATCTAAGGAACGTAAGATCCCTTTCAGCTCCTACGATTAAGGGTTACAGAAGTATGTTGGCAGCGGTTTTCCGCCACAGAGGCTTGGATCTTTCCACCAACAAAGATCTACAGGACCTCCTTAGGTCTTTTAAGACCTCAAAGGAACGTCGGTTGTCCACTCCAGGCTGGAATCTAGACGTGGTCCTAAGGTTCCTTATGTCATCAAGATTTGAACCTCTCCAATCAGCCTCTTTTAAGGACCTCACATTAAAAACTCTTTTCCTCGTGTGCTTGACAACAGCTAAAAGAGTAAGTGAGATCCACGCCTTCAGCAGGAACATAGTTTTCACATCTGAAACGGCTACATGTTCCTTGCAGCTCGGTTTTTTGCTAAAACGAGCTTCCTTCACGTCCTTGGCCTAAGTCGTTCGAGATCCCAAGCCTGTCCAACTTGGTGGGGGACGAACTGGAGAGAGTACTTTGCCCAGTTAGAGCTCTTAGGTACTATCTAAAAAGGTCATAACCTTTACGAGGACAATCAGAAGCCTTATGGTGTGCTATCAAGAAGCCTTCTCTTCCAAGGTCTAAGAACTCAGTTTCTTACCTATTCAGGCTCCTGATTAGGGAAGCACATTCTCATCTGAAGGAAGAAGACCTTGCTTTGCTGAAGGTAAGGACACATGAAGTGAGAGCTGTGGCTACTTCAGTGGCCCTCAAACAGAACCGTTCTCTGCAGAGTGTTATGGATGCAACCTATTGGAGAAGCAAGTCAGTGTTCGCATCATTCTATCTCAAAGATGTCCAGTCTCTTTACGAGAACTGCTACACCCTGGGACCATTCGTAGCAACGAATGCAGTAGTAGGCGGGGGCTCAGCCACTACATTCCCATAATCCCATAACCTTTTTTAACCTTTCTCTTGAATACTTTTTATGGGTTGTACGGTCGGCTAAGAAGCCTTCCACATCCTTGTTGATTTGGCGGGTGGTCAATTCTTTCTTGAGAAGCGCCGAGGTTAAAGGTTGTGATGAGGTCCTTTAGTATGGGTTGCAGCCCTTTATACTTCAGCACCTAAGAGTCGTTCAGCATCCTAAGAGGACCGCTACGCTCAGTAAGGAAGACGTACTTAATAAAGGCAGAGTAATGGTTCAAGTCGTCTTCCTTACCAGGTACTTATTTATTTTATGTTATTTTTGAATAACTAATAAAATAAAATACGGGATACTTAGCTTCTTTGTTAACATGTATGCTGGTCTCCACCCACCACCCTGGGTGTGAATCAGCTACATGATTCTCGGGTAAGATTAATATTGAAAAATGTTATTTTCATTAGTAAAATAAATTTTTGAATATACTTACCCGATAATCATGATTTAATTGACCCAACCTTCCTCCCCATAGAGAACCAGTGGACCGAGGAAAAAATTGAGGTGGTGTTGACAAGAAGTACTGGAGTACCTGACCACAGATGGCGCTGTGGTGTTCACCCCCACCTGTATAGCGATCGCTGGCGTATCCCGACCGTAGATTTCTGTCGGCAACAGAGTTGACAGCTACATGATTATCGGGTAAGTATATTCAAGAATTTATTTTACTAATGAAAATAACATTTTATAATCAAAATATATATATAGATTTTCCTCTATATATTTTATATCTCACCCGCCTTTATTAGGCCTCTTTGTTTAGCTTTCCATTTATACTAAACATCAAGATAAATTTTATGGTTTGTTTATTTGCAGCCGTTAACTATTCCTTGTAGGCGGTCCTAACTTGGAAAACGAAGTTAAACAACGTTGAGCCCATTCAACTTTTATTTTTGTTAAGTTTAAATCAATTGCTCTGTAAGAGTTATGAAATGAATTTTTTTTTTTAGAAAATATTTTAAGAAATATATTCTTTGAATAGTCTTCGTGCTGTTTTTTTTCAAAGATGAACTAACGTTTGGTTTATTTATGCTACGCAGTTTGCGCTCTATCGTTACGATAGAGAAAGAGAGAATCACGGTTTCACTTTGCAGAAAGAGTAAATCGATTTTGACGTTTTATTCATTCTTCTTTCAAACTGAAGTGTTTTAGATACTAATTTAAAGGAACTTGTTAATTTTCAATTTCTTAGTCCTTTCAGTTTTTTCCTTTGGTCAAATAACCTGTTTATTGACGAAGGGTGAGTGGGCAATTCTCTTGTGTGTGACAAGAGAGAGAGAGAGAGAGACGGAGAGAGAGAGAGAAAGAGAGAACGATCCGATCTTTATTCTCGTCCCAAGTCTCTGTACAAGGAGTTTGGGAGCGAGTAACATTGTTCTCGATTCAGTTTTTTACTCTCGTCCCAAGTCTCTGTACGGGGAGAGAGGATAAAACGTTTTTAGTTTTTATTCTCGTCCCAAGGCACTGTACGGTGAGGGATTGAAAACGTAGTCTTTAGTAACTAGTGTTTAGTCTCCTCCTCAGTTATTGATCCTTTTTAACTTTATATATTTCCGTTTTATTCGATATATATGTTTACTGATTTTTGCATGTGTGTTTCATTTTGTACTAATGTGCTTACATTATACGACTCATTTCGCAATTATAACCTTTTGATGTAAGGGAGAATTGCGTGCTTCAGGTAGAAATCAGTTTTATTCATGCCTAATGTGAAATTATTGAAAAATACGATATCAGTGAAGTAAGTGCAAAAAACAGAAAATCGTAGTGATAATGTGATAAGTGCGCAAAGTGTATTTAGTGTTGCGACCGAGGGTTCGTCTGTTCGTGCTTGTCGCTCCCCTAGTCCGAGACCTCTTTCAGGCTCCCATGCACCAGGGAGAAGTAATGTCGTAGGATTTAAGGGCACGAGAGGCTTTAACCAACGTACAGACGTTCCCTCTCTGGTATCGGACGTTTCTCGTCAAGATCGCCCTTACCATAAGACGGGTGAGACTGTGTTCTCCTCGTCATCCGAAGACTTTTCGCAAAAGAAACCGTGGAGCAAGGTTTCGAGGCCCTTAAAGCGAAAGTCAGTCCCTTCAGGACAGGTCCAGCATCCTGGCTGTGGCCATTGGGACAGCTCTGACCCTTTGCAGTTGTCGGAAGACTGTTTCGCCGATTAAACGTAAGCGTAACACGGGCTCCGAGAGTATCAGTAAAGGCAATGTTTTGCCGACACAGACGTTACCATCGTCTCGGCCCGTCCCGACTCCCGTTGATCCTAAATGGGTTGTCCTGCAGGATATGCAGACTAAGCTTGCCTCCCTTATGGAGGAGTATACCACTGAGCAGGTTCACGATGATCCTCGCCGTTACGCTGATCGAGACTCTGGCCGTCAGCCGCCCAAACGAGCTTTTACTCGTCCTTTTGACGTTATGAAACGTGATGTCGGTAGTTTGTCACATCAGTCACTTGACTTGGATCCTCACTCGCTGCAGTCCCGTGTTGACTTTCAGCCGCTGCCGCAGCCTCGTGTTGACGTTCAGCCGCTGCCGCAGTCTCGTGTTGACGTTCAGGACGTTCGCCAACCAGCTCAGTTGCCTTGTTTTGACGTTGAGCGTCAAGCACCGCAGTCAAGGGTTGTTTTGACTGCTCAGTCTAGGCAGTCAAGACAGTCTCGACTTGACGTCGAGCGTCCATCAACTCCTGTTGTTGTTGCTGGTCAGTCCTTTCAGCAGCGACATGACGTCGCTTCCTTGACTGCTACTGCTGCTCCTTTGCGTGTGGACTTTGCCTGTCAAGCATTGCCACCGCAGCAGGTCTCTCCTTTTCATGAGACTCGGCAATTGTCGGACGAGGTTCCTTCAGATGAGGAAGTTGCTGATCCCCCTCCTACTGATATTCCTTTGGGGACTTTGTCAGACGGAGAGGAAACCTAAAGCTGCTCAGCCCTCTATGGACTTAAAAAAAAAAAAAAAAAAAAAAAAATCATGCTGATTTTTAAGGATCTTTGTCCGGACCATTTTGTAACTGCTGCTCCTCGTTCGCCTTCGTCAGAGTTTACACTAGGCCTAGCTACTTCGAAGCCGTTGTTTTCTAAGCTAGTGCTCTCTCGCTCTTCTAAGAGAGCTTTACGTTTGCTAGGCGACTGGTTGATCACCAGGAGGAGTTTGGGGGAGACAGCCTTTGCTTTCCCTCCTTTTAAACTGGCTTATAGAGCGAGCGTCTGGTATGACACGGGAGAAGTTCTCGGCTTGGGAGTTCTTGCCTCTGCCCAGGGAGACTTCTCAAGCCTCATAGACTCTCTCCGTCGCCTGGCCATGAGACGCTCCAAGATTTTATGGTCGGCTTCAGAGGTAGACCATCTCCTGTTAGGAGTTTTTCGAGCGTTTGAAGTTTTGCTGTACAATTATGTCATGCATAAACAAGGCTATCAGGGATGGCTCCAATGATCTGACAGCCACGTTCTCTGCAGGAACAAGGCTATCAGGGATGGCTCCAATGATCTGGCAGCCACGTTCACTGCAGGAGTACTTAAGATGTAAGTGCGCTCAATGTGTTCATTGTCAAGACAAACTTCACGATGAAGACTACCAAATCTGTCTTGGCAGCAGTAAGGGAAGGCGACTGGATGGTCTCTCTCGACCTTCAGGATGCATACTTCCACATCCCGATTCATCCAAACTTTCAACAACATCTGAGGTTTGTGGACGGGAAAGTAATGTACCACTGTCGAGCACTGTACTCCGACCTCATTCCTGCTCCTCTTGTTTTTACAAGGCCCTTGCAAAATGGAGCAAGCTTTCTACATTTTTTGAAGATTCAGAGCCTCCCTTTATTTTGACGACTGGCTAATCAGGGCGTCGTCATTATATCGCTGTCTGGAGAGCCTCTAATGGACATTAGACCTAACCAAGGAGCTAGGTCTCATAGTGAACGTAGAGAAGTCGTAACTTACAGTACCCCATCCCAGACTATTCTTTATTTGGGAATGGAGATACAGTGTCTGATTTTTCGGGCCTTTTCGTCTCCCGCAAGAATGGAACAAGCTCTGTTAAAAGTCCTTCACTTGCAAGAGAAAAACAGTTGCTCTGTAAGAGTTTGAACTAGCCTCGTGGGAACTTTCATCGCTGGAGTAGTTTATCTCTCTGGGGAGACTCAACCTATGCCCTCTCCAATTTCACCTAAACAATTGGAACAAGGAGAAGGGCTTAGAGAGTATCTCTTTCCCAATCTCCAACTCAGTCTAGACATGTCTGACTTGGTGGGACAGCAACATCAGACTTCGAGAAGGTCTTTCTCTTGCGATCAAGAACCCAAACCATGTGTTGTTTTCAGATGCATCGGATTTGGGTTAGGGAGCTCCACTGGACAGTCTGGAAGGCTCGGGTCTTTGATCCACGGATCAGAAGGAACTCCATTTAAGGCAAGTAACATCTCTCCTTTGGCGAGATTTGTGCAAGGAAAATGAATGTCTTGGCGGACGGCCTCAGCAGAAGAGGACAAGTCATCTCCATGGAGTGGACGTTGCATAAGACTGTGTGCGAGAAGCTATGGATGACATGGGGTCAACCCACCATAGATCTTTTTGCGACTTCTCTGACAAAGAGGCTCTCAACTTACTGCTTTCCAGTTCCAGATCCAGAGGCAGCCCACATAGACGCTTTCCTGCTGGACTGGTCTCACCTGGACGTTTATGCCTTTCCACCTTTCAAGATCCTAAACAAGGTGCTGCAGAAGTTCACCTCTCACGAAGGGACCAGGTTGACATTGGTTGCTCCACTCTGGCCCGCGAGAGAGTGGTTCACAGAGGTACTTCAATGGCTGGTAGACGTTCCAAGGAGTCTACCTTTAAGGATGGATATCTTACGCCAGCCCCACGTAAGAAGTCTTCATCAAAGCCTCCCCGCGCTTCGTCTGACTGCCTTCAGACTATCGAAAGACTCTCAAGAGCTCGAGGATTTTCGAAGGAGGCAGCCAGAGCGATTGCGAGAGCTAGGAGAGCATCTACCATCAAGGTCTACCAGTCGAAGTGGGAAGTCTTTAGAGACTGGTGCAAGTCATCATCCATTTCCTCTTCCAGTACCTCTGTAGCCCAAATTGCAGACTTTCTCCTGCATCTGAGAAATGTTCGCTCCCTCTCTGCTCCCACTATTAAGGGCTACAGGAGCATGTTGGCTTCTGTGTTCAGACATAGAGGCTTAGATCTGTCCAATAATAAAGATCTCCAAGATCTCCTTAAGTCCTTCGAGACCTCTAAGGAGCGTCGTATGGCAACTCCTGGATGGAACTTAGACGTGGTCCTAAGGTTCCTAATGTCCGACAGGTTTGAGCCATTACATTCAGCCTCCCTGAAGGATCTCACCCTCAAGACGCTTTTCTTAGTGTGCTTGGCTTCGGCTAAAAGGGTCAGTGAGATCCATGCCTTTAGTAAAAACATCGGCTTTTCTACAGATAAAGCCACATGTTCGCTTCAGCTTGGTTTCTTGGCCAAAAATGAACTGCCTTCTCGTCCTTGGCCTAAATCTTTTGATATACCTTGCCTATCAGAGATCGTAGGCAACGAGCTTGAAAGAGTACTGTGCCCAGTTAGAGCTCTTAAGTTTTATTTAGCTCGTACCAAATCCTTACGAGGTGAATCTGAGGCCTTATGTGCTCAGTTAAGAAGCCCTCATTGCCTATGTCTAAAAATGCTTTATCGTATTTTATTAGATTTTTAATCGGAGAGGCTCATTCTCACTTAAGTGAAAAAGATCGTTGCTTGCTTAAGGTCAAGACGCACGAAGTAAGAGCGATAGCAACTTCCGTGGCCTTTAAGCAAAACAGATCTCTGCGAAGTATTATGGACGCGACCTTTTGGAGGAGCAAGTCGGTGTTCGCTTCATTTTACTTAAAAGACGTCCAGACTCTTTATGAGGACTGCTACACACTGGGTCCATTCGTTGCAGCGAGTGCAGTAGTGGGTGAGGGTTCTACCACTACATTCCCTTAATTCCAATATCCTTTTAATCTTCTCTTGAAATGTTTTTAATCTTGTTTTGGGGTGTACGGAAGGCTGAGAAGCCTTTCGCATCCTTTTTGATTTGGCGGGTGGTCAAATGTCGTTTCTTGAGAGCGCCCAGATTAAGGGTTTTGATGAGGTCCTGTTGTATGGGTGGTCGCCCTGGATACAACAGCTCCTGGGAGTCTTTCAGCATCCTGAGAGGATGGCTGGGCTTCGTGAGGAAAGCGGACTAACAAGGCAGAGTAATCGTCAGAGTCAGCTTCCTTACCAGGTACCTATATTTATTTGGGTTTTTTTATGATATAACTGTCAAAAACTCTAAGCATATACGCCTTTATTGTATTAATACTGGTCTCTACCCACCACCATGGGTGTGAATCAGCTATTATATATTCACCGGCTAAGTTTAATATTTAAAAATGATATTTCTGGGTCGACCTGTGGCGCCCGGTGAAAAGAGTCCTTCTTATATATCTTTTCTGATAAAACCTTCCAATTATACCAGAGAAAGATTAAAGCATGGAATGCTGAGGTTACTACCCTCGCGCGAGCACCTTTTGGGTGTCGTGTATAAAGCAAAGGCGCGTGAAAACCACTATTCACAGGTTGTCTTCCATTTAGTTAATTCCTTCGTCAAATTGATGGGCCGATACAAAGGTCCTAGCCAACCACCAGCGCCACACCACCACGCCACAACGCGAGCGCCATCTGAACTACATCCTTCTTTTGGAATCTTAAGTGTTGAATTTGTTTGTGGTGCTCTCGGTCTTTTTTTGTCAATCGTGGATTTATTTTGTCATGTCCGAAGCTCCATCTTCACACATTCCAATGTTAAGTACCATAGTTTGTTTTGACAGTTTTTTATTGTACCGGGCTTTTGTTTTATATCCAGTATAGTCTGTTTTATTATTCCCGTCTGGCCTTTCATGGCGGCCTTTGTTTGTTCACTTGTTTGGGAATTCATCTTTGTCTGCCCGTTTAGTACTCTGTCACTTAGGTTCTTGGTTAAGTCCCTGGCCTTATGCCTTTAGAACCGTTATTATTTTTTTTTGTGTATTTATGCTCATGGTACTTTTTGCTAGCAAGTCCAGCCTACGAACGAGATAGCGATCTAGCTTTGTATTTGTTTAGTACCCGCCCCACCGAGGCGTTCGTCACTCGACTGTGCTATTTATTTTAAGTTTTAGCAGATGCTATTCTTCGATCGTAGTGTTATATGGATGTACATTTTTATTTTATACATTTATAATAGTGTTGTGTGATTTTTAGTCCTGTTTTTGTGTCCAAGAGAGTGAGAGATTGGGGTCCCCGTTTTCTGTTCGCAGTCACGAGTTACCCTTTTCTCTCGTTTTCTTTCTTAGCCCCGGTGGTTGAGCGGATTTCCCGTTTTCCGTTTTGTGCGTTCAACGGGTTCTCCCTCCCTCACCTCTCCCCCTCTGGGTGGATGATAACTTACGAGTTATTTATTTTTCGTGACTTTTCAATTGTTAGCGTTATTTTGGTCCGTGTTTCGTCCTCTCCCCGTTACGGCTCGGGAGTAGTTTATGAACGTTTTCCACTCCGCCTTGAGTTCTACTCCGGCTTGAGGGATTCTCAATGACTTTCGTTCTATTGTTATATTTATATATTGTTTACTGCATGGGACGGGCTTCATATTGTTTAGATATGACCCTCCGGTGGCCCTTACTGCGGTCTCAGGCCACGGCCATATCCACAATAGCCATTGTTATTACAATTGTGTTTTTATTCACAATAATTATTCAGGACCTTTCTTCTCCCTCCGGCCTCACCGGAGATTGTAAATACGCTTTGCTATGATCTAAGCCTTAGCCTTTAGCTGCGGCTTGGCTTTTATATCTTCACAATTGAATTATTAGCCACAATTGAATTATTCAGGGTATCTCATTATCCTCCGGCGTCACCGGAGGTCGCCCATACACTTCACATTTATATTTGCCTTGCCTTTGGCTAAGGCGGCATTATTCAGGACATCTCATTACGCTCCGGCTTCACCGGAGGTCGCCTATACACTTGACAAGAAAAAGGAAAAAATCTTATATTTGCCTTGCCTTTAGCTAAGGCTGGTGTTTATATTTATCTTAGGGCATGTCACTGCTTCCCCGACCCTCGGAGGTCGGCAGATTGCTTTAAGTTATTTATCCTTATGTCGTTAACAGACATTAGGTAAATTACAAATATACAAACAGTTGAATATTATAGTGCCAACAATGGTATGGGGTGAATAGCGATTTAAACGTTTAGCGATTTAGTCTGTTAGTTTGTACTCGCCTCAGGAAGGCTCGATTTAGACTATATCCTTGTTTATTGGTTACGTTGTCGTTATTCTTCGTTCTTGGTTATCACAATGACTAAAAAAGAAAAAGAAAAAGGAAAAAATAAAAAATAAAAGCAATCAGTTTTTTACTTTCCTTATATTATTGTGTGATGTTAGTTTTTATTATGTAACCTTGAGAGTGAGAGCATAGGGTGCTCGTTTATTAGCTCGAGTAAGGGAGGTGAATTTCCCGTTCTCCGTTTTTATACGTTGACGAGTTATTCAGGCCTCCTCTTATTATCAGAGTTGATGATAGTACATTTAATGTTATACACGTTTTATTGATGTGGTTACTGTTAATATAGCTAACACTATTAGTAGGAACGTTGGTGTATGAGTCATTAATTGGGTTCGTTTTATACCGACACCCTTAGCTCCGCCTTGAGTTATACTCCGCTATAATGGATACTCATTGGGTGAGAACTAGTCAGATATTTGGAGTGCAACGGTGAAATCCGGCACTCAGACTCCGGCTGAGGCCTTTTGCACACGAACCTTTGTCATGTTTGATCTCAATTACACCTTTACGGCCCCTTTTTTCATCGAATCTCCGGCTTCGCTAGAGATAACACAAACATTCATTGAGGTTTATGTTATCGTACCGGTGACGGTCACGATCTCACGGTGACTGGCCTTTGCTACCGGATCTCCCATACAAACAGAGATCAAGCAGACGTACAGAACCGGAGTTAACAATGTGATACTGATGAGGATTTCACAGTTTCATTATTACGGTCCCTTTTTCATCGAATCTCCGGCTTCACTGGAGATAGCACAGACATTCAGTATTGGGGAATGTTATCGTACCGATGAGGATCACGTTTTCACGATGACGGACCTTTGTCACTGGTTCTCCGGTACAAACAGAGATCAATCAGACGATCAGAATCAGGGTATGAACCCTTTTTCATGAATATTCACAATATCGTCATTACGATCCTTTTCATCGAATCTCCGGCTTAACCGGATATCGTACAGGCGATCAGCATTGAGGTTAATATTAGATTTCCTCTGGTTCACGTTGTCACTATGACGGACCTTTGTTTGTACCGGGGATGGTTACCGGAGCTCCGGCACAGACAGAGATCACTCAGACCACGGGTGGCCAATCTTTTGTTTTACCTGTAAAGGAAAGGATTTAACATGAATGCAAAAAATATATGAACGTAACTATGCCTATATTTATGCATATATTTAATTCTAACTATGTATAAATATGGATAAATATCCATACGACATCGTGTTCAAATAGAATTAAATTAATTATGCCTATATTTATGCATATTTAATCCTAACTATGTCTAAATATGGCTAAATATCCATACAACATAGTGTTCAAATAGAAATAAATTAATTATGCCTATATTTATGCATAGTCAATTCTAACTATGTCTAAATATGGATAAATATCCATACAACATAGTGTTCATATAGAAATAAATTTCCACCCAGTGGCGAATGCGCCAACAGTGTCACATTTCATGAATACAAGTGTCGCACTATACCCCAGAAGATAGTACATTAAATGACTTTTCTTTAAAATTGCTTTTTAAGAGTTATACAGCTGATCCCAGCCTGTGAATAGGATCGCTAACCAAAGTTCAAGGAACATCCAGACTTATGTCCCCTTTCTGTTACAGAAGGTTCGCCTGCATGGTTCCCATCAGGATGATGATGAATCTCTCTGGCCTGCAAGAGAGGCTCTCCGCCCTTGGGTATCGAGGTTGGGAAGGAATGCTCCATCTAGAGGTCCCTATCTCCTCGGAGTGTCCTCTCTAAGGTTGGACGACGACCCCATGGACGGGCAGGTAGGTGGGGATGAGTTTTGAGCCTTCAGCTTTGCAATTACCTACGTCACCGACCTAGGACCCTTAAAGGATCCTCATGTTCATGTTACCCTGCATAAACTGTGACGGCTAAAAGCAACACATTCTAGGGAAAACCAAGGGGCTATGACGCAGCTCTAAGGTATAGTGGTGAGTCAGTGCCGTTCAGGAACTCGGATATAGGTGGTACCATAAATCTGGATGGCATAGACGTCCTCCCTCTGGGGGACCTAGATTTTACTCCCAGGTACTAGAATTCCCATTAAACGGATTCGTTCGATTGAAAGAGATTGCCTTGGTTAGCTTAGACAAGGTACCAAAGGTAACGGTATTATTTCCTAAAGGGCAGGCCCGATTTGTCTGGACCAGGAAGTTGTCAGCCTGGGGGGTACGATAATTCCAGGCTCTGCCCTTCCAGTTCGACCTACACGTTTGTTGGTCTGATCGGGTCAGTTGTGGGAAGTACGTTCTGTCTGAGACCTCTATCAGACAGGAATAGATAGTCGGTTTCCCACTCGTCATCACAGCCTTCCTCTGGTTCGACGCCTTTGTATCTGACTCCCCATCATCAGGTGGTCTACCTCACTGATTCCCCAGGTACACAGCCTAACCCCGTTGGGATGTTTTGCCTGCATACAGCCCTAGATCCGAACCCTCAGGCTCCTTTCATGGACACCAGAGAGGAAGCTACAGGAGTAGAAGACAGTCCCGCCATCAAGGCGGACCTAGGAAAAAGGGGGCTCGGAGAAGGGAAGGACCTAGATTCACTCCCTCACAACGCGGTGGTCCCGGTAGAGGGAAGACTTTACCACTTTCGTGACCATTGGACCTTCGGTCTGTGGGATCATAGCATAATCTCTAACGGTTTGAGATGAAAATGGCCTCAAGGTCCTCCTCCTCCGCCAGTGACCTTCTCCCAGAAATCCACTCCCGTCCTGAAAGAGTACACCACAGGGTTACTCAAGAAAAAGCAATCAAACGGGATCGATCACTGAAGTTCCAAGCCTCCTGTTCACATTTCCGAAGAAAGGCTTGTCGGCATTGAGAGTGGACCTGGACTTATCAAGCTAAACTCTTTCATTCTCTGCGGCAAGTTCCGGATGTTGACTATCTCTCAGGTACGGACCTTACTTCCCCGTGGGACCGTCACCACCTCTGTCGATCTTACCGACCGCTATTAGCTTGCGCCTATAGCTCGAAACTTCTCTTCTTATCTGGGTTTCCACCTAATCAGGAAAGCCTTTGTATTCAAGACATGCCCTTCGGCCTCAACATTGATCCCAGGATATTCACGAAACTGGGAGAGGCAGTGTTAGAACAACTCAGGAACTAAGAGATACAGATCATTGCTTATCTGGCCGGTTGGCTCATTTGGGCCCGGCTGGCCATAGAAGGCAACAGAGCTACGAAGGAATTACTTCGATTGCTCGACAACCTGTGATTTCGGGTCAATCTCCACAAGTCTCGCCTGCGACCATCAGGCCACTTAGAATGGTTAGCCATTCAGTGGGACCTTTCGAAGCACACGTTGTCTCTCCCTTCCAAAAGTAAGAGGAATAGGTTCCAAGATCAAGAATTTTCTCAAGCACAAACAGGTGTCCAAAGAGCCTAGAAAGTATCCTCGGCCTTTTCCAATTCACTTCAGTAACAGATCTCCTAATAAAAGCCAAACTCAAGACATCAATCGATTTTGGAGAAAGAGAGCTACAGTACCTATAAGAAGACAAGGTCTCGAAGATCCCCTCTGTCTGGAGAATGAGACTACGCCCATGGTCCGAACCGAAGAACCTCTCCAAAGCGGTTTCTCTACAATTCCCACCTCCACAAGTGACATTCCATTCAGCCGTGTCTCTAAGTGGATGGGGGGATTACTCCGAACATCAGATGTTTCAGGTTCTTGGTCACTCGCCATGAAACAGTCCCATATCAATGTTCTCGAAGCCATGGCAGTGTTCTTGACCCTGAAGAGAGACTCTCCTCCGAGGTCGACCCACATCAGAGTAGTGTCAGACAGCACAGACGAGGTACACTACGGCAACAGGGGAGGATCCAAGTCACCCAACCTGAATCAGATCCTGGTCACTTTCTTCGCCTGGGCAACAGAAAAGAACTGGTTCCTGTCAGCACCTCACCTAGCGGGAGACCAGGATGTGAGAACGGGCTCACTATCCAGGACGAGTCCCCTGGAGTCAGAATTTCATTCCGGTGGATACTCAGGCTCGTTCCAGGCATCCAGGTAGATCTATTCACAACTCAGATCAATCACAAACTTCCTTGTTATGTGACCCCAATCCTGGACCCTCGGGCTTATGCCATGGACGCATTACCCCGGGATTGGAACCATTAGAAGAAGATTTCCCTATCTCCCCCAGTGAATCTTCTAAAAACTTTTACACCGACTGCGCTCCTTCCGGGGCGCAGTGGCTTTAGTACCACCTCACTGCCCAAGAACAGTTGGTTTCCTCTCCTCCTTGAGTGGAAACTCCGTCCCATCCGGATCCCGTTCCTCAACTGACCCGAGTATTCCAAACTCACTGTGTCAGATTACTCAAGGATGGCCAAAACCCTAACTTTGTAGACTACAGGAAGTTGGCAGCTCGTAGAGACGCGAACATTGAACCGGAAAACGATTTCTTCATCGAATCAGACAAAAGGGACTCGACAATTCGCCAATATGATTCGGCCGTTAACCCCCAAAATAGGTGGTCCCCTTGGAAGGTTATTCCTCTTCTCCAAGATACTTCTCTATGTCCGGTCACCACTCTCAGGGCCCCTTTTTAGCCACGACTGCTACCCGATCGTCTGGCCCCTTGTTTATCAGAGAACAAGGAGGTACCATTTCCATACGTGGTATTAGGCAATAGATCCTATACTTCATTTAACAAGCCAATCCGGGATCATTTCCCCATGCTCATGCTATCCGGTCCGTAGCTACCTCCATCAATTATTTCCAGAAGATGGACTTTGATGACCTTATAAAGTTCACGGGTTGGGAATCTCCTATGGTCTTCAAACGCCACTATCTAATGAACTTACAGGCTCTTAAATACCCAACAGGTGCAGCTAGGAGCCTTATCTCTCCCCAGTGATCTTTTGTTCTTCCTTTCATCCATCTCTTTTCTTCTCCCTCCTACCCGCCACTCGCACCACGACGCCGCTTCCTTGGTGGTTCGTTAGCCCTAAGTTTATTACATATTAGGTTATTATGATTGTAACTATTATTGATTACCGTTGTTATAGGGTTGGGATATTCTTAGCCATGTCAGTTTTGTAGCATGTTTCCTCTGATACTCGGAGGCTTCCCTGTTATCATGTTTGTTTACCTTAATTATTTATGATTTTCTTTACATGGTGTTGTTTCTCTCCCCTCATTAAATTAGTTGTTATTGTTGGGCTTGGAAGGCATTCTCTGGTACATTTTCACCGGGCGCCACAGGTCGACCCAGAAAAGGGATTTTGACGAAGGAAAAATCTATTTCTGGGGAGAGACCTGTGGCGCCCGGTGAAACCCTTCCCCTTTATTTTACACGATCCCACCCTTTCCTTTCCAAGCCGTCATGACCATTACAGAAGGATGTTGTTCAGATGGCGCTCGCGTCGTGGCGTGGTGGTGTGACGCTGGTGGTTGGCTAGGACCTTTGTATCGGCCCATCCCTTTGACGAAGGAATTAACTAAATGGAAGACAACCTGTGAATAGTGGTTTTCACGCGCCTTTGCTTTATACACGACACCCAAAAGGTGCTCGCGCGAGGGTAGTAACCTCAGCATTCCATGCTTTTATCTTTCTCTGGTATAATTGGAAGGTTTTATCAGAAAAGATATATAAGAAGGACTCTTTTCACCGGGCGCCACAGGTCTCTCCCCAGAAATAGATTTTTCCTTCGTCAAAATCCCTTTTTGATTATAAAATAAATTTTTGAATATACTTACCCGGTGAATATATAAATTAAAGGCCCTCCCTTCCTCCCCGATAGAGACCTAGGGGACTGAGAAGAACTGGAGCTGTTTACAAGTATATGCGGTATCTGGCCGATAGTCGGCGCTGGTGGGAACACCCGCAACCTTCATGGCGATCGCTCGCGAGTTTTTGGAATCTGTCGAGCCGTCGGAGACGTCAGCTATTATATATTCACCGGGTAAGTATATTCAAAAATTTATTTTATAATCAAAATATCATTTTTCAGGAATGAAATTATGTTGGAATTGTAAATGGTAGCACAGCCCTAATTCTAAAGGAAAATTGGAAATAAAAAGAATTAGTTGTTCCTGCATGATTACAAACCATTGCCTTTTAATAGAAGTATGAGTTCAGCAAAGCCTGAAGGAATGTCTATTAGAATTTAACGACGTATGCACAGTACTACAGTTTAGTTATATCTTCCACCAGGTGGCATGGAAGCTCCACCCACCTGTCAGTCAGCAAGACTAGCACTTTAGACCTCGCCTGCAAGCTATTTACCTGGTCTCTTGCTGCCTCTAAAATTTTAGCTGTTTTAATTATTTGCTTTCTCATTCCTGAAATAATGGATAAGTGAACAGACATGCATCTGGGTAAACTTGGAGGAATTAAAGAAAAAGTACAAGGATATGCTGTTGATTTTGGTAAAGCTCTAAGACAGATGTCAGATTTATTGTAAACTTGCCATTAATCATAAAGATCTTGCCTACAGCACTTTCTCAACAGAAGATTTTTAAATATTAAACTTGGCCGGTGAATATATAATAGCTGACGTCTCCGACGGCTCGACAGAATTCAAAAACTCGCGAGCGATCGCCATGAAGGTAGCGGGTGTGCCCAACAGCGCCGACTATCGGCCAGATACCGCATATACATGTAAACAGTACCAGTTCTTCTCTGTCGGTTCCATCGACAAGTCGATTCCACTCGCTATTATGACCTCGAGTTTTCTACCGAATTGGTGAAGTACTTGGTTTTGGTTTTATTGCTTTCGCCGTGTTGGATAATTCAATACTATCCTCAAAAGAAATGCTTTTGAAAGGAGAGTAAAAGTGTTTTGCCCTTGCTCTTTTATCTCTGGTTTTTTCCATAGAGTAAAAATGGCCGACCCTTCCCTTAGTGTACGGAAGTGTGTTTTAGGCTTTTAGCAATTATCTTATCACGTTATAAATTGTTGTTGTTAATTATAGATTTTCCTCTATATATTTTATATCTTACCCGCCTTTATTAGGCCTCTTTGATTAGCTTTCCATTTATACTAAACATCAAGATAAATTTTATGTTTTGTTTATATGCGGCCTTACCTATTCCTCCCCTAGTCCGAGAGTAGGCGGTCCTAACTTGGAAACCGAAGTTAAACAACGTTGAGCCCATTCAACTTTTATTTTCGTTAAGTTTAAATCATTTGCTCTGTAAGAGTTATGAAATGAATATTTTTTAGTAGATATTTTATGAAAGATTTTCTTTGAATAGTCTTCGTGCTGTTTCAAAGATGAACTAACGTTTGGTTTATTTATGCTACGCAGTTTGCGCTCTATCGTTACGATAGAGAAAGAGAGAATCACGGTTTCACTTTGCAGAAAGAGTAAATCGATTTTGACGTTTTGTTCATTCTTCTTTCAAACTGAAGTGTTTTAAATACTAATTTAAAGGAACTTGTTAATTTTCAATTTCTCAGTCCTTTCAGTTTTTTCCTTTGGTCAAATAACCTGTTTATTGACGAAGGGTGAGTGGGCTTTTCTCTTCTGTGTGAAATCAAGAGAGAGAGAGAGAGAGAGAGAGAGGAAGAGAGAACGTTCCGATCTTTATTCTCGTCCCAAGCGAGTAACGTTGTTCTCGATTCAGTTTTTTACTCTCGTCCCAAGTCTCTGTACGGGGAGAAAGGATAAAACGTTTTTAGTTTTTATTCTCTTCCCAAGGCACTGTACGGTGAGAGATTGAAAACGTAGTTTTTAATGAACTAGTGTTTTGTCTCCTCCCCAGTCACTGATCCTTTTAACTTTATATATTTCCGTTTTATTCAATATATATGTTTACTGATTTTTGCTTGTACTAATGTGCTTACATTATACGACTCATTTCGCAATTATAACCTTTTGATGTAGGGGAGAATTGCGTGCTTCAGGTAGAAATCAGTTTTATTCATGCCTAATGTGAAATTATTGAAAAATACGATTTCAGTGAAGTGAGTGCAAAAACAGAAAATCGTAGTGATAAAGTGATAATTGCGCAAAGTGTTTTTTAGTGTTGCGACCGAGGGTTCGTCTGTTCGTGCTTGTCGTTCACCTAGTCCGAGACCTCTTTCAGGCTACCAGGGAGAAGCAATGTCGTAGGACTTATGGGGACGAGAGGCTTTAACCAACGAACAAACGTTCCCTCTATGGTATCGGGCGTGTCTAGCAAGATCGCCCCTACCATAAGACGAGCGAGGCTGTTTTTCTCCTCGTCATCTGAAGGCTTCTCGCAAAAGAAACCTTGGAGCAAAGTTTCTAGACCCTTAAAGCGGAAGTCAGTCCCTTCAGGACAGGTCCAGCGTCCTGGCTGTAGCCATGGGGACAGCTCTGACCCTTTGCAGTCGTCGGAAGACGGTTCGCCTATTAAACGCAAGCATAACACGGGGTCCGAGGGTCGCGGTAAAGGCAATGTTTTGCCAACACAGACGTTACCGTCGTCTCGGCCCGTTTCGACTCTTGTTGATCCTAAATGGGTTGTCCTGCAGGACATGCAGACTAAGCTTGCCTCCCTTATGGAGAAGTGTGACGTTGAGCAGGTTCACGATGAACCTTCGCTTTCGAGTCGCCGTTACACTAAACGAGACTCTGGCCGTCAGCCGCCCAAATGAGCATTTACTCGTCCTTTTGACGTTATGAAACGTGATGTCGGTAGTTTGTCACGTCAGTCACGTGACTTGGATCCTCACTCGCTGCAGTCCCGTGTTGACTTTCAGCCGCTGCCGCAGCCTCGTGTTGACGTTCAGCCGCTGCCGCAGTCTCGTGTTGACGTTCAGGACGTTCGCCAACCAGCTTAGTTGCTTTGTTTTGACGTTGAACGTCAAGCACCGCAGTCAAGAGTTGTTTTAACTGCTCTATCTAGGCAGTCAAGGCAGTCTCGACTTGACGTCGAGCGTCCTCCCGCACCTGTTGTTGTTGCTGGTCAGTCCTTTAAGCAGTTACATGACGTAGCGTCCTTGACTACTACTGATGCTCCTTTGCGTGTGGACTCTGCTTGTCAAGCATTGCCACCACGGCAGGTCTCTCCCTTGCTTGAGACTCGGCAATTGTCGGACAAGGTTCCTTCAGATGAGGAAGTTGCTGATCCCCCTCCTACTGATATTCCCTTGGGGACTCTGTCAGACGGAGAGGAGCCTAAAGCTGCTCAGCCCTCTATGGACTTTAAATAAATCATGCTGTTTTTTAAGGATCTTTGTCCGGACCATTTTGTAACTGCTGCTCCTCGTTCGCCTAAACGTCAGAGTTTACACTAGGCCTAGCTACTTCGAAGCCGTTGTTTTCTAAGCTAGTGCTCTCTCGCTCTTCTAAGAGAGCTTTACTTTTGCTAGGCGACTGGTTGATCACCAGGAGGAGTTTGGGGGAGACAGCCTTTGCTTTCCCTCCTTTTAAACTGGCTTATAGAGCGAGCGTCTGGTATGACACGGGAGAAGTTCTCGGCTTGGGAGTTCCTGCCTCTGCCCAGAGAGACTTCTCAAGCCTCATAGACTCTCCCTGGTGCCTGGCCATGAGATGCTCCAAGATTTTATGGTCGGCTTCAGAGGTAGACCATCTCCTGTTAGAAGTTTTTCGAGCGTTTGAAGTTTTGCTGTACAATTATGTCATGCATAAACAAGGCTATCAGGGATGGCTCCAATGATTTGACAGCCACGTTCTCTGCAGGAACAAGGCTATCAGGGATGGCTCCAATGATCTGGCAGCCACGTTCACTGCAGGAGTACTTAAGAGGTAAGTGCGCTCAATGTGTTCATTGTCAAGACAAACTTCACGATGAAGACTACCAAGCTGTCTTGACAGCATTAAGGGAAGGCGACTGGATGGTCTCTCTCGACCTCCAGGATGCATACTTCCACATCCCGATTCATCCAAACTTTCAACTACATCTGAGGTTTGTGGACGGGAAAGTAATGTACCACTGTCGAGCACTGTACTCCGACCTCATTCCTGCTCCTCTTGTTTTTACAAGGCCCTTGCAAAATGTAGCAAGCTTTCTACATTTTTTGAGGATTCAGAGCCTCCCTTTATTTTGACGACTGGCTAATTAGGGCGTTCGTCATTATATCGCTGTCTGGAGAGCTTCTAATGGACATTAGACCTAACCAAGGAGCTAGGTCTCATAGTGAACGTAGAGAAGTCGTAACTTACAGTATCCCATCCCAGACTATTCTTTTTTTGGGAATGGAGATACAGTGTCTGATTTTTCGGGCCTTTTCGTCTCCCGCAAGAATGGAACAAGCTCTGTTAAAAGTCCTTCACTTGCAAGAGAAAAACAGTTGCTCTGTAACAGTTTGAACTAGCCTCGTGGGAACTCTTTCATCGCTGGAGTAGTTTATCTCTCTGGGGAGACTCAACCTATGCCCTTTCCTATTTCACCTAAAACATTGGAACAAGGAGAAGGGCTTAGTGAGTATCTCTTTCCCAATCTCCAACTCAGTCTAGACATGTCTGACTTGGTGGGACAGCAACATCAGACTTCGAGAAGGTCTTTCTCTTGCGATCAAGATCCCAAACCATGTGTTGTTTTCAGATGCATCGGATTTGGGTTAGGGAGCTCCACTGGACAGTCTGGAAGGCTCGGTTCTTTGATCCACGGATCAGAAGGAACTCCTTTTAAGGCAGTAACATCTCTCCTTTGGCGAGATTTGTGCAGAAATGAATGTCTTGGCGGACGGCCTCAGCAGAAGAGGACAAGTCTTCTCCATGGAGTGGACGTTGCATAAGACTGTGTGAGAGAAGCTATGGATGACATGGGGTCTACCCACCATAGATCTTTTTGCTACTCTCTCTGACAAAGAGGCTCTCGACTTACTGCTTTCCAGTTCCAGATCCAGAGGCAGCTCACATAGACGCTTTCCTGCTGGACTGGTCTCACCTGGACGTTTATGCCTTTCCACCTTTCAAGATCCTAGACAAGGTGCTGCAGAAGTTCACCTCTCACGAAGGGACCAGGTTGACATTGGTTGCTCCACTCTGGCCCGCGAGAGAGTGGTTCACAGAGGTACTTCAATGGCTGGTAGACGTTCCAAGGAGTCTACCTTTAAGGATGGATCTCTTACGGCAGTCACGTAAGGAGTCTTCATCAAAGCCTCCCCGCGCTTCGTCTGACTGCCTTCAGACTATCGAAAGACTCTCAAGAGCTCGAGGATTTTCGAAGGGGGCAGCCAGAACGATTGCGAGAGCTAGGAGAGCATCTACCATCAAGGTCTATCAGTCGAAGTGGGAAGTCTTTAGAGACTGGTGCAAGTCATCATCCATTTCCTCTTCCAGTACCTCTGTAGCCCAAATTGCAGACTTTCTCCTGCATCTGAGAAATGTTCGCTCTCTCTCAGCACCCACTATTAAGGGCTACAGGAGCATGTTGGCTTCTGTGTTCAGACATAGAGGCTTAGATCTGTCCAATAATCAAGATCTCCAAGATCTCCTTAAGTCCTTCGAAACCTCTAAGGAGCGTCGTATGGCAACTCCTGAATGGAACTTAGACGTGGTCCTAAGGTTCCTAATGTCCGACAGGTTTGAGCCATTACATTCAGCCTCCCTGAAGGATCTCACCCTCAAGACGCTTTTCTTAGTGTGCTTGGCTTCGGCTAAAAGGGTCAGTGAGATCCATGCCTTCAGTAGGAACATCTGCTTTTCTACAGATAAAGCCACATGTTCACTTCAGCTTGGTTTTCTTGGCCAAAAATGAACTGCCTTCTCGTCCTTGGCCTAAGTCATTTGATATACCTTGCCTGTCAGAGATCGTAGGCAACGAGCTTGAAAGAGTGCTGTGTCCAGTTAGAGCTCTGAAGTTTTATTTAGCTCGGATTAAATCCTTACGAGGTGGATCTAAGGCTTTGTGGTGCTCTGTTAAGAAGCCTTCATTGCCTATGTCAAAGAATGCTTTGTCATATTTTATTAGATTTTTAATCCGAGAGGCTCATTCTCTCTTGGGTGAAAAAGATCGTTGCTTGCTTAAGGTTAAGACGCACGAAGTAAGAGCTATAGCAACTTCTGTGGCCTTTAAGCAAAACAGATCTTTGCGAAGTATTATGGACGCGACCGTTTGGAGAAGCAAGTCGGTATTCACGTCATTTTACTTAAAAGGTGTCCAGACTCTTTATGAGGACTGCTACACACTTGGTCCATTCGTTGCAGCGAGTGCAGTAGTGGGTAAGGGTTCTACCACTACATTCCCTTAATTCCAATATCCTTTTAATCTTCTCTTGAAATGTTTTTAATTGGGTTGTACGGAAGGCTAAGAAGGCTTTCGCATCCTTTTTGATTTGGCGGGTGGTCAAATGTCATTTCTTGAGAGCGCCCAGATTAAGGGTTTTGATGAGGTCCTGTTGTATGGGTTGTCGCCCTAGATACTTCAGCTCCTGGGAGTCTTTCAGCATCCTAAGAGGATGGCTGGGCTTCGTGAGGAAAGCGGACTAACAAGGCAGAGTAATCGTTAGAGTCAGCTTCCTTACCAGGTACCTATATTTATTTGGGTTTTGTTATGATATAACTGTCAAAAACTCTAAGCATATACGCCGTAAACTGTATTAATACTGGTCTCTACCCACCACCATGGGTGTGAATCAGCTATTATATATTCACCGGCTAAGTTTAATATTTAAAAATGATATTTTGATTATAAAATAAATTTTTGAATATACTTACCCGGTGAATATATAAATTAAATAGAGACCCAGCGGGATGAGAAGAATTGGAGCTGTTTACATGTATATGCGGTATCTGGCCGATAGTCGGCGCTGGTGGGCACACCCGCTACCTTCATGGCGATCGCTCGCGAGTTTTTGAATTCTGTCGAGCCGTCGGAGACGTTAGCTATTATATATTCACCGGGTAAGTATATTCAAAAATTTATTTTATAATCAAAATATCATTTTTAAATATTTAACTTAGCCGGTGAATATATAATAGCTGAGCCTCCGGCGGCTCGACAGAAAAACACAAAAACTCGCGAGCGATCGCTATGAAGGTTGCGGGTGTGCCCACTAGCGCCAACTATCGGCCAGATACCGCATATACATGTAAACAGACCCAATTCTTCTCTGTCGGTCTGATCGACAAGACGTACCATTACTCGCTGTTAACCTGGAGTTTTTCAACAGTCTTGGTGAAGTACTTCCTTTTGGTTTGAGCTTTCGCAGTGCAGGTGTTTTATTTTCAACTTAAATCTTGAACTCTTTTTTGGATAGATTTAATTGTTGATGACTTTGGATTGTTTTTTGGACTTTCTTTGACTTTTAAAAATGGCCGACCCTTCCCTTAGTACGGAAGTGTGTTTTAGGCTTTTAGCAATTATCTTATCATGTTGTTGTTAATTATAGATTTTCCTCTATATATTTTATATCTCAACCGCCTTTTTTTAAATATTTAACTTAGCCGGTGAATATATAGCTGCAACTTTGTTGCTCGACAGACAAACTGTACAGAAAAAACTCGCCAGCGATCGCTATACAGGTTGCGGGTGTGCCCAACAGCGCCATCTGTCGACCAGATACCAAGCTCTATGTAAACAAAGACTCAATTTTCTCTCTGTCGACGTGTCGACAAGACGTACTTTACTCGCTGTTGCTAAACTGGAGTTTTTTCACATCTTATTGGTGAAGTACTGTATTCTGGTTTTGAGCTTTCGCTGTGCAGGGTTTTTCTTCAAACAAATCCTTGAACTCTTTTTTGTAACGGATTCATTGTTGATGACTTAGATCGTTTTTGGAATTTTCCCTTGACCAATTCAAAATGGCTGACCCTTCACAAGTTCCCAAATTTAGAAAGTGCAATGCTAGGGACTGTTCTAGGCGTCTTCCGAAGGCTTCTATCGACCCTCACACTGTTTGTTCCAATTGTCGGGGTAAAACCTGTCAATTGGAAGATCGGTGTGAAGAGTGCGTGGGCCTTTCGGAATTCGATTTTATCGAATTTGAAAAGTACACACGCAGGCTAGAGAGAGATAGAGTTAGGAGAAGTTCTTCTAGGTCTATTGATGTTTCCTCTCCTCATGCCCCACAACCTATTCCTTCCCCTGTAGTGGTTGTTCCTAACCCCCCTCCTAGCACTCAGGAACCATCGATGGCTGACATGATGCGTGCCATCCAGGCCCTGGGGGAGAGAGTTGAGTCCCTTGCAAGTGACCGCAATCAGCTCATGGCGGATGTTAAGGAGCTTAAGTGCCAAAGTGCAGTGGGAAGTGCTAAAGTGCCAAGTGATAGTGTTGTGAACAGTGTTGCGCTTGAGGGTTCGTCTGTTCGTGCCTGTCGTCCTCCTAGTCCGGGACCTCTTGCAAGCTCCCAAGTCCAGGGGAGAAGCAATGTCGTACGACGCATGGGTTCGAGAGGCTTTAATCAGCGAACAGACGTTCCCTCCATGGTATCAGGCGTATCTCCCCAAGATCGCCCCTACCTACGTAAGACGAGAGAGCCCATTTATACCTCGTCGTCTGAAGGTGTTTCTCGTAAGAAACTTTGGACCAAGGTCTCACGGCCTTTAAAACGTAAATCGGTCCCTTCAGGACAAGTCCAACGTCCCGGTTGTAGCCACTGGGTCAGTTCGGACTCGTTGCCGTCATCTGATGACTGCTCACCGCCTAAGAGAGGCAAAGCGGTACCGCTTCAGACACTAACACAGTCTGTCGCCGCACCTGCTCCCGTAGACCCTAAATGGGCTTTGCTGCAAGACATGCAGTCCAAGCTTACGTCTTTGATGCAGGACTTTCATGCGGAGAAGGTTGCTGCCGTACCAGCAGCGAGTGCAGTACCTAGCCTACAACCTTCCAAGCGATCGGTTGTGCGTCCTGTTGACGCTGAGGTAACCTTCTCACGTATACCAGTTGAGGGGGTTCCTCCACCGATGCGATCCAGTGTGGGCTGCCAGCCGCATGTTGACGTTAAGCGACGCACGGAGGTTGTTGTTGACGTTTTGGACGCTCAACAACCATCAGAGGTGACTTGTTTTGACGCGGTGCGTCAACCTCCGCAACCCAGTGTGGTTTCCACTGCGCAACCCAGTGTGGTTTCCACTGCGCAACCCAGTCAGTCTAGACAGTCTCGGGTAGACGCTGTGCGTCCTCGCGCTACCATGGTTGTTGACAGTTCACAGACTGTGCAGCAGTTCCATGACGTTGCGTCCGGCTCCGTCACGCATGCACCAGTGCGACCGGACTCAGCGAACCAGACGTTACCCACTCCGTTGCCGTTTCCTCATCAATTTTCGGATGAGGAACTTTCTGATGATGATGTTGCTGCACATCAAGATGATCAACAATCAGAACTGGACGAGCCTAAGTCAACTCAACCCTCTTTGGACTTTAGAAAAGTTTTGGCTATTTTCAAAGAGTTGTTTCCTGACCAGTTTGTTTCTGTGGCTCCTCGTTCTCCGCCTTCAGAGTTTGTTTTAGGCATGCCTTCTACCGCACCTGCCTTTACTAGACTCGTCCTCGCACACTCGTCTAAGAGAGCTTTGCGGGTGATAGGAGACTGGTTAGAGTCCAAGAAGAGTTTAGGGAAGACAGCATTTGCTTTTCCCCCTGCTAGACTCTCTTCTAGATCGAGCGTCTGGTATGCCACGGGAGAAGTTCTCGGCTTGGGAGTTCCTGCCTCTGCCCAGGGCGACTTCTCAAGTCTTGTAGACTCTCCCCGCCGCCTTGCCATGAGACGCTCAAAGATTTGTTGGTCATCATCGGACCTGGACCACCTTATGAAAGGAATCTTTAGGGCTTTTGAAGTCTTTAACTTCTTAGACTGGTGCCTAGGAGCCCTGAGCAGGAAAATCTCTTCGACAGATAAAGAGACTTCTTTGCTCATTATGTCCTGCATGGACAAGGCCGTCCGTGATGGGTCCAATGAGCTTGCTGCCTCATTTGTGTCCGGGGTCCTGAAAAAGCGAGTGTCTCTCTGCTCATTCCTTTCTGCTGGAGTTACACCGTGCCAGAGATCTGAGCTCCTCTTTGCTCCCCTTTCCAAGTGCCTATTTCCAGAAGTCCTGATAAAGGAAATAGCTGCTTCGTTAGTGCAGAAGGACACTCACGATCTAGTTGCGTCCTCAGCTCGCAAAGCTCCCCCTTTGCCTACATTGTCAGCTAGACCGAGGATTGACACTCCAGCGTCTCGCTTTATTCCGCCCTTTCGTGGCAGAGCCTCCAGCAGAGGAGGTGCTCGTGCCGAAGGGAAGCGAGGGAAGAGGAAAGGATCCAAGTCCTCTAAGGGCAGAGTCTGACTGCCCGCAACTTCAGACAGCAGTAGGAGCCAGACTCAAGAACTTCTGGCAAGCCTGGGAGAAGAGAGGCGCAGATTCACAATCCGTGAAGTTGCTCAGAGAGGGGTACAAGATCCCTTTTGTACGCAAACCCCCTCTAGCAACGTCTCCCATCGATCTCTCTCCCAGGTACAGAGAGGAAGAAAAGAGACAAGCCCTGAAACTGGAAGTGTCTCTTTTGCTAGAGAAGGGAGCGGTGGTCAAAGTCTCGGACCTTCAATCACCGGGATTCTACAACCGCCTCTTCCTGGTTTCAAAGAAGACAGGAGGGTGGAGGCCGGTGCTAGACGTCAGTGCTCTGAATGTCTTTGTCACAAAGACGAAGTTCTCCATGGAGACCACAAAGTCAGTCTTAGCAGCGGTCAGAAGGGAAGACTGGATGGTCTCCCTAGACCTAAGGGACGCCTACTTCCACGTCCCCATCCACTCAGACTCCCAACCTTTTCTGAGATTCGTTTTCGAAAATGTGGTCTACCAGTTTCGGGCCCTGTGCTTTGGCCTAAGCACAGCTCCTCTCGTGTTTACGAGGCTGATGAGGAATGTAGCCAAATTCCTCCACTTATCGGACATCCGAGCCTCACTTTATTTGGACGACTGGCTTCTCAGAGCCTCTTCCAGTCGTCGCTGTCTGAAGGATCTCAAGTGGACTCTAGATCTGACCAAGGAATTGGGACTCCTAGTCAATTTGGAAAAGTCGCAACTGGTCCCATCCCAAACTATTGTGTATTTAGGGATGGAGATTCACAGTCTAGCTTTTCGGGCTTTTCCGTCGGCCCCCAGAATAAGTCAAGCCCTGTTATTCATCCAGAACATGCTGAAGAAGGAACGCTGCTCAGTCAGGCGGTGGATGAGTCTGGTAGGGACGCTATCATCCCTGGAACAATTTGTGTCATTAGGAAGACTACACCTCCGTCCGCTTCAATACCATCTAGCTTTTCACTGGAAAAAGGACAAGACGCTAGAAGCGGTCTCGATCCCGATTTCCGAAAAGATGAAGTCTTGTCTGACTTGGTGGAAGGACAATATCAACTTAAGAGAGGGTCCTCCCCTGGCTGTTCAGACTCCCAACCACGTTCTCTTCTCGGACGCATCGGACGTGGGCTGGGGCGCGACACTAGACGGTCGGGAATGCTCAGGACTGTGGAACTCGAGTCAGAGGAACATGCATATCAACTGCAAGGAGCTGTTGGCAGTACATCTGGCCTTGAAAAGCTTCAAGTCTCTCCTTCGAGGCAAAGTGGTGGAAGTGAACTCAGACAACACCACGGCCTTGGCGTACATCTCCAAGCAAGGAGGGACCCACTCACTGACGTTGTACAAGATCGCAAGGGACCTGCTCATCTGGTCAAAAGGTCAAGACATCTCACTAGTAACGAGGTTCATCCAAGGCAACTTGAATGTCATAGCAGATTGTCTCAGTCGGAAAGGGCAAGTAATTCCAACAGAATGGACCCTCCACAAGGATGTGTGCAAGAGACTTTGGGCCACTTGGGGCCAACCAACCATAGATCTCTTTGCAACCTCGCTGACCAAGAGGCTTCCAATCTATTGCTCCCCAGTCCCGGACCCAGCAGCAATACATATAGATGCCTTTCTCCTAGATTGGTCACATCTAGATCTCTACGCATTCCCACCGTTCAAGATTGTCAACAAGGTACTGCAGAAGTTCGCCTCTCACGAAGGGACAAGGTTGACGCTAGTTGCTCCCCTCTGGCCCGCGAGAGAATGGTTCACCGAGGTACTTCGATGGCTAGTAGACGTTCCCAGAACGCTTCCTCTAAGGGTGGACCTTCTACGTCAGCCTCACGTAAAGAAGGTACACCAAAGCCTCCTCGCTCTTCGTCTGACTGCCTTCAGACTATCGAAAGACTCTCGAGAGCTAGAGGCTTTTCGAAGGAGGCAGCCAGTGCGATTGCTAGAGCAAGGAGAGCATCCACCATTAGAGTCTACCAATCGAAGTGGGAAGTCTTCCGAGACTGGTGCAAGTCAGTCTCTGTATCCTCGACCAGTACCTCTGTAGCTCAAATAGCTGATTTTCTCTTATACCTGAGAAAAGGACGATCCCTTTCAGCTCCCACTATCAAGGGCTACAGAAGCATGTTGGCATCGGTCTTCCGGCATAGAGGCTTAGATCTTTCCAACAATAAAGATCTTCAAGACCTCCTTAAGTCTTTTGAGACCACTAAGGAGCGTCGTTTGGTTACACCTGGTTGGAATTTAGACGTGGTACTAAGATTCCTCATGTCAGACAGGTTTGAGCCGCTACAATCAGCCTCCCTGAAAGATCTCACTCTAAAGACACTTTTCCTGGTATGCTTAGCCTCAGCTAAAAGAGTCAGTGAGATTCATGCCTTCAGCAAGAACATCGGATTTTCGTCAGAAAAAGCCACATGTTCGCTACAACTTGGTTTTCTAGCCAAAAATGAGCTGTCTTCTCGGCCTTGGCCTAAATCTTTCGATATTCCCAGCTTATCGGAGATTGTATTCAATGAACTAGAAAGAGTCTTATGCCCTGTGAGAGCTCTTAAGTTCTATTTAAAGCGTACTAAACCTTTACGAGGTCAATCTGAAGCTTTATGGTGTTCAGTTAAGAAACCATCTTTGCCTATGTCAAAGAATGCTTTATCATACTTTATCAGACTGTTAATACGAGAAGCTCATTCACATCTGAGTGAGGAAGACCAAGCTTTGCTTAAGGTGAAGACGCACGAAGTTAGAGCTGTTGCAACTTCCGTGGCCTTTAAGCAAAATAGATCTCTGCGAAGTATAATGGATGCAACCTATTGGAGAAGCAAGTCAGTGTTCGCGTCTTTTTATCTAAAGGATGTCCAGTCTCTTTACGAGGACTGCTACACACTGGGACCATTCGTAGCAGCGAGTGCAGTAGTGGGTGAGGGCTCAACCACTACAATTCCCTAATTCCATACCCTTTTAATCTTTCTCTTGAAATGTTTTTAATGTTGTTTTTATGGGTTGTCCGGAAGGCTAAGAAGCCTTTCGCATCCTGGTTGATTTGGCGGGTGGTCAAAGTCATTTCTTGAGAGCGCCTAGATTAGGGGTTTGGTGAGGTCCTGTTGTATGGGTTGCAACCCTTGATACTTCAGCTCCTAGGGGTCGATCAGCATCCTAAGAGGATCGCGAGGCTCCGTAAGGAAGACGTACTGTACTTAAAAGGCAGAGTAATCGTTCAAGTCGACTTCCTTACCAGGTACCTATTTATTTTGTTTTTGTTATTTTGATAACTCCTAAAATGAAATAAAAAACTCTTAGCTCATAAAATGTAAACATATATTACTGGTCTCTACCCACCATCCTGGGTGTGAATCAGCTATATATTCACCGGCTAAGTTAAATATTTAAAAATGATATTTTAATTATAAAATAAATTTTTGAATATACTTACCCGGTGAATATATAAATTAAATGACCCTCCCTTCCTCCCCAATAGAGACGCAGTGGGACGAGGAGAAAATTGAGTCTTTGTTTACATAGAGCTTGGTATCTGGTCGACAGATGGCGCTGTTGGGCACACCTGCAACCTGTATAGCGATCGCTGGCGAGTTTTTTCTGTACAGTTTGTCTGTCGAGCAACAGAGTTGCAGCTATATATTCACCGGGTAAGTATATTCAAAAATTTATTTTATAATTAAAATATCATATTAGGCCTTTTCGATTAGCTTTCCATTTATAATAAACATCAAGATAAATTTTAATGATTTGTTTATATGCGACCTTACCTATTCCTCCCCTAATCCGAGAGTAGGCGGTCCTAACTTGGAAACCGAAGTTAAACAACGTTGAGCCCTTTCAATCGTAAATAACTTTTACAGAGCAAATGATTTAAAACTTATTAAATGAATATTTTTTAGTAGATATTTTATGAAAGATTTTCTTTGAATAGTCTTCGTGCTGTTTCAAAGATGAACTAACGTTTGGTTTATTTATGTTACGCAGTTTGCGCTCTATCGTTACGATAGAGAGAGAGAGAATCACGGTTTCACTTTGCAGAAAGAGTAAATCGATTCTGACGTTTTGTTCATTCTTCTTTCAAACTGAAATGTTTTAAATACTAATTTAAAGGAACTTGTTAATTTTCAATTTCTTAGTCCTTTCAGTTTTTTCCTTTGGTCAAATAACCTGTTTATTGACGAAGGGTGAGTGGGCTTTTCTCTTCGGTGTGAAATCAAGAGAGAGAGAGAGAGAGAGAGAGAGGAAGAGGAAGAGAGAACGTTCCGATCTTTATTCTCGTCCCAAGCGAGTAACGTTGTTCTCGAGTCAGTTTTTTTACTCTCGTCCCAAGTCTCTGTACGGGGAGAAAGGATAAAACGTTTTTAGTTTTTATTCTCGTCCCAAGGCACTGTACGGTGAGAGATTGAAAACGTAGTTTTGAATGAACTAGTGTTTAGTCTCCTCCCCAGTCACTGATCTTTTTATCTTTACTATATGTTTACTGTTTTTTGCTTGTATTAATGTGCTTACATTATACGACATTTCGCAATTATAGCCTTTTGATGTAGGGTAGAATTGCGTGCTTCAGGTAGAAATCAGTTTTATTCATGCCTAATGTGAATTATTGAAAAATTCAATTTCAGTGAAGTAAGTGCAAAACAGAAAATCGTAGTGATAAAGTGATACTTGCGCAAAGTGTTATCAGTGTTGCGACCGAGGGTTCGTCTGTTCGTGCCTGTCGTTGGCCTAGTCCGAGACCTCTTGCAAGCTCCCAAGCCCCAGGGAGAAGTAATGTCGTACGACTTATGGGTTCGAGAGGCCTTGATCAGCGAACAGACGTTCCCTCTATGGTTTCAGGCGTGTCTCATCAAGACCGCCCCTACCATAAGACGAGCGAGACGATTTTCTCCTCGTCATCCGAAGGCTTTTCGTGTAAGAAACCGTGGAGCAAGGTTTCGAGGCCCTTAAAGCGAAAGTCAGTCCCTTCAGGACAGGTCCAGCGTCCTGGTTGTAGCCATTGGGACAGCTCTGACCCTATGCAGTCATCGGAAGACTGCTCGCCGCCTAAACAAAAGCGTAACACAGGCTCCGAGAGTCTTATTGTAGGCAAGGTTTTGCAGTCACAGACGTTACCCTCGTCTCTTACCGCACCCATTCCCGTTGATCCTAAATGGATTGTACTGCAAGACATGCAGAATAAGCTTGCCTCTCTTATGGAGGACTATTCTGCTGAGCAGGTTCACGATGATCCTCGCCGCTTAGCTGATCGAGATCCTGGCCGTCAGCCGCCCAAACGAGCCTTTGCTCGTCCTGTTGACATTGTCGTTACAAAGTCACGTCAATCATGTTTTGTAGAGCTTCACTCGATGCAGTCCCGTGTTGACTCTCAGCCGCTTGTGGACGTTCAGCCGCTGCCGCTTGCTCTTATTGACGTTCAGGACGTTCGCCAACCAGCATAGTTGACTTGTTTTGACGTTAGCGTCAAGCACCGCAGTCAAGAGTTGTTTTGACTGCTCAGTCTAGGCAGTCAAGGCAGTCTCGAGTTGACGTCGAGCGTCCTCCCGCACCTGTTGTTGTTGCTGGTCAGTCCTTTCAGCAGTTACATGACATAGCGTCCTTGACTGCTACTGTTGCTCCTTTGCGTGTGGACTCTGCTTGTCAAGCATTGCCACCACGGCAGGTCTCTCCCTTGCTTGAGACTCGGCAATTGTCGGACAAGGTTCCTTCAGATGAGGAAGTTGCTGATCCCCCTCCTACTGATATTCCCTTGAGGACTCTGTCAGACGGAGAGGAGCCTAAAGCTGCTCAGCCCTCTATGGACTTTAAATAAATCATGCTGATTTTTAAGGATCTTTGTCCGGATCTTTTTGTAACTGCTGCTCCTCGTTCGCCTAAACGTCAGAGTTTACACTAGGCTTAGCTACTTCGAAGCCGTTGTTTTCTAAGCTAGTGCTCTCTCGCTCTTCTAAGAGAACTTTACGTTTGCTAGGCGACTGGTTGATCACCAGGAGGAGTTTGGGGGAGACAGCCTTTGCTTTCCCTCCTTTTAAGCTGGCTTATAGAGCGAGAGTCTGGTATGACACGGGAGAAGTTCTCGGCTTGGGAGTTCCTGCCTCTGCCCAGAGAGACTTCTCAAACCTCATAGACTCTCCCTAGCGCCTGGCCATGAGACGCTCCAAGATTTTATGGTCGGCTTCAGAGCTAGACCATCTCCTGTTAGGAGTTTTTTCGAGCGTTTGAAGTTTTGCTGTACATTTATGTCATGCATAAACAAGGCTATCAGGGATGGCTCCAATGATCTGACAGCCACGTTCTCTGCAGGAACAAGTCTATCAGGGATGGCTCTAATGATCTGGCAGCCACGTTCACTGCAGGAGTACGTAAGAGGCAAGTGCGCTCAATGTGTTCATTGTCAAGACAAACTTCACGATGAAGTCTACCAGGCTGTCTTGACAGCATTAATGGAAGGCGACTGGATGGTCTCTCTCGACCTTCAGGATGCATACTTCCACATTCCTATACACCCGGATTCCCAACCGTTTCTGAGGTTTGTTTACAGGAATGTGGGGTACCAGTTTCGAGCCCTGTGCTTTGGCCTCAGTCCTGCTCCTCTCGTGTTTACGAGGCTCATAAGGAATGTGGCAAAATTCCTCCATCTATCGGGAATCCGAGCCTCCCTGTACTTGGACGACTGGCTTCTCAGAGCATCGTCCAGTCTTCGCTGTCTGCAGGATCTACATTGGACGTTGAGTCTGGCCAGGGAGTTGGGACTTTTGGTCAACCTAGAAAAGTCCCAACTGATCCCATCCCAGATTATTCTATATTTGGGGATGGAGATTCGCAGTCCAGTTTTTCGGGCTTTTCCGTCTGCCACCCGAATAGAACAAGCCCTGCTCAAAGTCCAACTAATGCTGAAAAGAGAACGTTTGTTCAGTCAGGAGTTGGAACAGTCTCGTATGGACTCTCTCATCCCTGGAGCAGTTTGTCTCGCTAGGGAGACTACACCTTCGGCCTCTCCAGTTCCATCTAGCCTCTCACTGGAACAAGGACAAGACGTTAGAGACGGTATCATTCCCAGTCTCCGAACCAGTAAAGGCATGCCTGAAATGGTGGGAAAGCAATATCAGTCTGAGAGAGGGACTATCCCTAGCAGTCAAGAACCCAAACCACGTGTTGTTCTCAGACGCGTCGGATTTGGGTTGGGGTGCGACCCTGGACGGTCGGGAATGCTCGGGTCTGTGGACCTCAAGTCAGAAGAGCATGCACATCAACGGCAAGGAGCTATTAGCAGTCCACTTGGCCTTGATGAAATTCGAAAGCTTTCTTCGAAACAAAGTGGTAGAGGTCAACTCAGACAACACCACAGCTTTGGCGTACATCTCCAAGCAAGGAGGCACACACTCCCTCATGCTGTACGAGATCGCAAGGGACCTTCTCATATGGTCAAGAAATCGAGGCATCTCCCTGTTGACGAGATTCATCCAGGGGGACTTGAACGTCTTGGCAGACTGTCTCAGTCGGAGGGGTCAGGTGATACCCACGGAATGGACCCTCCACAAGGACGTGGGCAAGAGTCTTTGGGCTACTTGGGGTCAACCCACCATAGACCTCTTGGCCACCTCGTTGACCAAAAGGTTACCAATCTATTGCTCACCAGTCCTAGATCCAGAAGCAATCCACATAGATGCGTTTCTACTGGATTGGTCTCATCTGGACTTATATGCATTCCCACCATTCAAGATAGTCAACAAGGTACTGCAGAAGTTCGCCTCTCACGAAGGGACAAGGTTGACGTTGGTTGCTACCCTCTGGCCCGCGAGAGAGTGGTTCACCGAGGTACTTCAATGGCTGGTAGACATTCCAAGAAGTCTTCCTCTAAGGGTAGATCTCTTACATCAGCCCCACGTAAAGAATGTTCATCAAAGCCTCCCCGCGCTTCGTCTGACTGCCTTCAGACTATCGAGAGACTCTCAAGAGCTCGAGGCTTTTCGAAGGAGGCAGCCAGAGCGATTGCGAGAGCTAGGAGAGCTTCTACCATCAGAGTATACCAGTCGAAGTGGGAAGTCTTTCGAGACTGGTGCAAGCTAGCATCTGTGTCCTCTTCCAGTACCTCTGTAGCCCAAATCGGAGATTTTCTTTTACATCTGAGAAATGTTCGCTCCCTCTCAGCTCCCACGATTAAGGGCTACAGGAGCATGTTGGCTTCGGTCTTTCGTCATAGAGGCTTAGATCTTTCCAACAATAAAGATCTCCAAGATCTCCTTAAGTCTTTCGAGACCTCTAAGGAACGTCGTTTGGCAACTCCTGGATGGAACTTATACGTGGTCCTAAGGTTCCTCATGTCAGACAGGTTTGAGCCATTACATTCAGCCTCCCTGAAGGATCTCACCCTCAAGACACTTTTCCTACTGTGCTTGGCTTCGGCTAAAAGGGTCAGTGAAATTCATGCCTTCAGTAAGAACATCGGCTTTTCTACAGAAAAAGCCACATGTTCACTTCAACTTGGTTTCCTGGCCAAAAAATGAACTGCCTTCTCGTCCTTGGCCTAAGTCTTTTGATATACCTTGCCTGTCAGAGATCGTAGGCAATGAACTTGAAAGAGTGCTGTGTCCAGTTAGAGCTCTTAAGTTTTACTTAGCTCGTAATAAGTCCTTACGAGGTGGATCTGAGGCATTATGGTGCTCAGTTAAGAAACCATCATTGCCTATGTCAAAGAATGCTTTGTCATATTTTATCAGATTTTTAATACGAGAGGCTCATTCTCACTTGAATGAAAAAGACCGATGCTTGCTTAAGGTTAAGACGCACGAAGTAAGAGCGATAGCAACTTCCGTGGCCTTTAAGCAAAATAGATCTCTGCAAAGTATTATGGACGCGACCGTTTGGAGAAGCAAGTCGGTATTCGCGTCATTTTACTTAAAAGATGTCCAGACTCTTTACGAGGACTGCTACACACTGGGTCCATTCGTTACAGCGAGTGCAGTAGTGGGTAAGGGTTCTACCACTACATTCCCTTAATTCCAATATCCTTTTAATCTGCTCTTGAAATGTTTTTTAATTGGGTTGTACGGAAGGCTAAGGAGCCTTTCGCATCCTTTTTTGATTTGGCGGGTGGTCAAATGTCATTTCTTGAGAGCGCCCAGATTAGGGGTTTGATGAGGTCCTGTTGTATGGGTTGCAGCCCTTGATACTTCAGCTCCTGGGAGTCTTTCAGCATCCTAAGAGGATCGCTGGGCTTCGTGAGGAAGACAGACTAACAAGGCAGAGTAATCGTCTAAGTCAACTTCCTTACCAGGTACCTATATATATTTGGGTTTTGTTATGATATAACTGTCAAAAACTCTAAGCATATACGCTGTAAACTTAATTAACTCTGGTCTCTACCCACCACCATGGGTGTGAATCAGCTATTATATATTCACCGGCTAAGTTAAATATTTAAAAATGATATTTTAATTTTAAAATAAATTTTTGAATATACTTACCCGGTGAATATATAAATTAAAGGCCCCCCCTTCCTCCCCGATAGAGACCCAGCGGGATGAGAAGAATTGGGTCTGTTTACATGTATATGCGGTATCTGGGCGATAGTTGGCGCTAGTGGGCACACCCGCAACCTTCATAGCGATCGCTCGCGAGTTTTTGTGTTTTTCTGTCGAGCCGCCGGAGGCTCAGCTATTATATATTCACCGGGTAAGTATATTCAAAAATTTATTTTATAATTAAAATATCATTTTGTGTGTTGTAAGAAGCAGTGCTATCAATTGACCCAGCAATAGCACTAATAACAAGTACTACTACTTCAGACAGACTCTTGTTCCTAGCTGCTGAGTCTATAGCCATGGAAGCGGTGGTTATAGCCAGACTGCAACCAATAAGTTGAATAGACAACTTGTCTGGAGCAGTAGCTTACTTTGCTTGGTTTCAGGATTTGTCAAATACTTTAGTGTACTGAGACAAAGAAGTGCATCAACCTCATATATTCAGGAGTCAAGGAGACTACCTACTTAACACATAAGTCAGCAAACTAGGTGAGACAGAATGCAGCACTCTCCTGCAGAAGGACGTCAAGATCCTTGTTGAAAATTGGAAAAGAACAGAAGTGACTTTCAAGGTCCATGGCCATAGAGCTTCTTCCTCACAACCTAGCCTGTCAGTACTGAAGACACTAACGGCAAAGGCCAGATCGCAATCTGCGGCTCCAGGACCTTCCACTTTAAGAAAGGCGGTGACTATGTTCCCCCTTTCACCCCGACCCAGCCAGGCCAGGAAGGGCAGTAGAGGTAGGAGAAGAGGAAGGGTCATTAGAATTGATGATCTCTTCCTGCAGCTGCTGTGAATGGAAGCATGCCTTTCAAATTATTGGACAACAAAGTACTGCTATGGATGTGAAAGTGATGGTGGAGAAGAATGTGCTAGAAGTTGTCTGCCCAAGACGGGGTTCGTGATTACTACAGTCTACTGTTCCTAGTGGATTCGACCTGTATATGGAGACCAGTCATCGATCTCTTGTCCTCTGAACGCATTTGTTCAACAAACTCCATTCAAGATGGAGATGATGAGCACAGTATATGGAGCTATCAGGAAGGACGACTTCATGCTTTCTGTCGATATCAAGGGTGTGTATTTTCAAATACCAATCCATTAGTTGAGCAAAAAGTTCCTCCACTTCTTCCTCAGGAAGTCACATACCAATTCAAAGCATTGTGCTTCAAACTGTCTACTGCTTCCCAAGTATTCACTTGAGTGTTCTTGTTGGTTTCAACTTGGGGCAACTCAAGGATTGGCTTGCTGCATCGACGATTGGCTGATTCTATCATCAACAATGAAACAGTTTTGCCAGGATTGGGACAAACTTCTCACTTTTTGCCATGATGTAGGGATCGTGATTAATCGGCAGAAGTCAAGTCCCATGCCTAAGAGATGGATGGAGTATCTGGGAATGTTAACAGCGAGTCTTTCTACCAGGTGAACCCACCAACAGACTCAAAAGTAGTGCAACCATTCCTAATTGTTCAATATTTTCCTGCGTGGCAATGGCAACATATTCTAGGACACCTTTCATTGATGGAAATTATCCTTTCCAAACAAATGAAACATTTCAACGGTTCCGAGTCCTGTCCTAATCAGTCGAACAATGACAATGCAGTCGACCACACTCAACCCCATTCGCGTTAGTAGATTTATCACATCCAATGCTCATTTTGAGTAGCGTGTAGGTAGCTACGTCTTAAAATTTCTGTCTGCCATAACATTCGCCCACTCGGCTAAGGCGGACAGCACAATATGTACCCTTGGCCAAAACAGAAAAGCATTGAGATAATGTTTATTACCTCCACCAATGAAGTTGGAAGGAGGTTATATTTTACCCCCTGTGTGTGTGTGTGTGTGTTTGTTTGTGAACAGCTTCCTGGCCACAGTTTTAATTGTAGAGTAAGGAAATTTGCAGGGATTAAGCAAAATGTACATTCATTTGTAATATAAAATGTTTTAAAAGCAAAACCTCATTATGAACCCTCTTGGCAGTGGTTAGGAAGTCTCCCAACACTTTCCTATCATTACTACTTAAATAACAGAGATAGGCTAACAACACAAATACCCTCTTATCTAAAATATTCTTGTTCTGTAACTGGAATACAAACCACGCTATTTATTAGGGGCTATACTTTTGGCGTAGCTGAAATGACGAGCCATTAAAATTTAGCGAGGGTTAACTACCCACACCGCTAGTTAGCGGGGGTAGGGGGGGTTAGCTTGCTCCCGTTCACACACCTGTGATTTAGTCACTTTACTTTTGGCTCGGATCGAGAGCGGTTGTTTCCTCTCTCCCTCCTCGCCTATTCTGGACTGCCATTAATTTTTGTCTTTTAACTTACTTTTTCTTATACATGTATATATATGAAAATATTCTTAATGTTTATGTATATATATGTGTATAGAAATGTGACAAGTTTCCTTTTCAGTGTTTGTGCTGTGTGTGTGATACATATACGACAACAACACTTGCGTGCATTAGCAAGGCTAGCACAGTTCCACTTCGTGGGGAACGACCTCTCCCTCTCTGGTCTATCAGTCTTCCCGTCGGCATATAACCGTTAACTCGGCCGCCTCAGGGAAATTGTCATCGCCTGGACCCTCTTCATTCAACTATTGTTTTCGCCTTTTCACTTTTCCTACGGGAAACATGGATTTTTGAGCGAAGGGAATATGGCCTTTCAAAGATTGACTACGGTCTTTCTCTTCTCGAGGTCGTTAACCTTTACAACAACAGTGTACTTTGTTCCGTAACCGAAATACAAACCACTCTATTTACATGGGGTATTACTTTTGGCGTAGCTGAAATGACGAGCCATTAAAATTTTAACAAGGGGTAATTACCCCCCCCCCCCCCGCGCTTGTTAGCAAGGGGGTAGGGGAGTTGTAGCTAGCTACCCCTCCCCCCCTCACACACCGGTGAACTGCTTCTCTTCACTTTTGGCTCGGGCGATGAGCAGACGTCTCTGCTTCGCCCTCGCATTATTGACAACCTTAATTTTGTTTTGCTTTTTCTTTCAGCTTGTGTGCTTGAAGTTGGCCTTATCCTTCCTTCCTATCATACGGAAGTGCCCTTGACTCCCCGACCGCCCTTGTGAAACGTTCATGTCGGCGGTCGAGACGAACCCTAACACCTTATGTCTGCATTGTCGAGGTCAACGGTGTGAAAGGGATAAAAACTGTAGTGAGTGCAGGGAGTGGCCTACCTCCCAGTGGGAAAGGTTTGCCCAGCGGCGTAAGAAGAAGTCTAAGCGTGACCTTTCTCCTTCAAGGGCTGCCTTGAAGAAGGAAGGTTCCAAGGACTCTTCTTCCGCTGCCCGAACCTCCTCCAAAGCTCCCACTCGATCGTTTTCTCGTGAGAGGCCGGCGAGTGGTAGCGCAGGCCCTTCTTTTGTTTCCCAATCTCAGGGTTCGGGAGAGGGCGTTGCCTCCCATAGCGAGGCAGCTCCCCCTCCCCCTGCGGGGGAGGACATTGATCTTGTTGATGACCATGTTGCTAACGATGATCTCTTACAGCTTTAGGCTTCCTTGGGGCTTAAGGGCTCGCCCTCCTGGGAAGCCCTGTTTGACCTAATCCAGTTGGGTGCAGCTGTCAAACAGTCGCCGGTAATAGCAGAGGTAGATCCTCTGTCTATTGTCGACGTTGTTGTGGCAGAGGCTTCCGACGGTTCGGGTCAAATCCCTGCTGCGGTTGCGGATGTTGCTGAAGGCTCAGTTCCCCCTTCCGAACATCCTTCGAGGGAGGAGCTGGGTCCAATGGTCTCTCCTGCGGGTGATTCTCTCCCTCCGGGGAGTGCACTGACAGAGACTCCTCTTCGGAGGACAGACGATAGTGTTGCTGTGCCTCGAGGTCGTCTTCGCCGTAAGGCTCGCCCTCCTCTTCGCCGTAGAGGCCTTCCTTCTCCTTACAAGGGAGTTAGGAGGCGCCTCATCGGATCTTCGCCTTCGACGTCCCCCGCAGAGGATCCTCCACGACGAGAGCAGACCGTTGCAGCTGCATCGCTTGACCTCTCCGCAGATCGTTCGCGATCTCCGACGCCTGCCAGACCTTCTAGTCTTCCATCTCCGTTCCTGGACGCTGATGCGCAGTGGGCGCCAACGCTCCTCGTTGTCCAACGGGCACCGGTCCCTTCGGGGCAAAAGGGGTTATCCCACTATGTGGGTGAGTCCCTTAAGAGCCAGGTCTTACCTGCGCGCCCACGATCTCCTGCGCGCCCGTGCGCAGTAGCGCGCAAGCGCTCCCCTGCTGACCAGACTTTTACTGATTCAACACTGACGATCTCCTGCTGAGTCTCGCCATAGATCTCCTGCTCGCCAGTGCCCTCCTGCGCTCCAGTGCTCTCCTGTGCTACAGAGACCTGTGCGCCAGCGCTCTCCAGCTCGCCAGCGCACTTCTGTTCCTGCTGCGCGCAATGCGCGCCATCGGTCTCCTGAGCGCCCAAGATCACCTGCTCGTCAGCGCACAACTGCGCGCCCTGTTCCTGATGCGCGCCAACGTTCGCCCGCGCACCCACGATCTCCGGATCTGGGCGCAGGCAAGGACATTGTTCCTCCGCCTCCTCGCTGACATTCGCCTACGCGCCAGCCATCGCCTGCGCACCATCGCGCGCACTCACCTGTACGCACTTCTAAGGCAGCCCGAGTACCTGCGCGCCCGCGCGCCCATGAGATGTCTCCTGAGCCTGCCCACGAGATGTCTCCTGAGCCTGCCCACGAGATGTCTCCTGAGCCTGCCCACGAGATGTCTCCTGAGCCTGCCCACGAGCGTTCGCTTTTACGCGCAACCTCGCCCTCTGGTCCTGCGCCCCAGCTGGTTCCTTCTGAACGCGCAACTGCGCGCCAGTGATCTCCTACGCGCCCGCGCGATGCCTTGCCTGCGTGCAAGCGCGCTCCTACGTGCCAGATCGCCACAGGTCTCCGACACGCCCACGCGCTAACTCGCCTGTGCGTAGTCGATCGCCTGTTCGCGCTACGCGCCATCGCTCGCCAACGCGCCATCGCTCGCCAACGCGCCATCCCTCGCTAACGCGCCAACGCTCGCTAACGCGCCAACGCTCACTAACGCGCCATCGCTCGCTAACGCGCCTTTGCTTGCCAACGCGCCACCGATCGCCTACGCGCCACCGATCGCCTACGCGCCATTGTTCTCCTGACCGCCAGCCCTGGCCCTTGCAACCGCGCGCACCCTCACCTGCGCGCACCCTCACCTGCGCGCCCACTCGCCCACGCGTACCCTCGCCCTCGCGCCCGCGTCTTCATCACCGCGAGCCAACGTTCGCCCGCGCGTGAACTAGCGATTCTACCATCGCGACCTCACCAGCAATTCCCGCCGGGTTTCACAGCGCGCCCAACCCTGCGAGTCTTCGGGGACGCGTGCTTCCAGATCTTCGTCCTCGCAATCTCCACCCCGCAAGCCTGTGCAGACCTGCGCACGTCCAGGAGCGGGAAGAATCTTCGGAGAGGTCTACGCAACATTCTTCTTTTCAGGCAGGCCCCGTGGTATCCACTCCTAAGGATCAGCCGATCCCCTTCCCTCCAGCGGGTGTTGCTGACACTGCGTCGGTCAGCCGTTGCAATATATGTGTTTGTATCTAAGAAAACTTAGTGGAGTTGTATTTTATGAAACATAGTCATTTTTTTTTAAACCTGTATACTGTATATATATATTGATATCCCTCTGTGCCCATATATATAAAAATGCTTTGATCTGTTATTATTCCTTTCCAGGTATTGACAGCAGCCCCTACACTCAGTAGGGAGTGTAAGGGAGAGAAAATATAGAATATTTCCTGTTACCAGTCTGTACTAGTCTGTGATGCTGCTCTGTATTCATATAACCCGCCTTGTAACTAGAAGTAAGCTACTGTGTTGCTATTTGAGAGAGTGTCATAAACATTAATAGTTAACAGGAGCTATTGAAATGGCATATCTGGTCAGAGGCCCAAGGAGTGAATTTATGTTAGGCGGGGAATAACTGTGTTCGAGTATTGTTATAGTGGGCCCGCAGAGACCTGTACGACATAGTATGCGGCTGTACTTTTTTCAGAAATTAGGACTGTTTAAGTGACTTGTGTCCCAATGGTGGACGGGAGCTTGATGAGAACAGTATTGATTTAGGGAAAATTGTGGTACTGTATTTTTCACCATTATATGTTCTTTATAGATGGCTCATTAGATAGTAAGTGTTCAAGTTTATTACTGGTCATTACTGATGTTATAAAACTATAGTATTGCGGGGTTCTCCTTTAAGCTTAGTTCTGAAGAAATGTTTTTTTATTTTAGAGGCTATGTTGAGAATCCTAATATTTCTAAGTCTTTCAAATCCTCAGGTTCTGCTGTCATAGTTTTGTAAGGATTTTGAAGTTCCGTTTTGTAACTGTGTGGTGAGATATCTTGCATGTAGCTTAGTATTTTTTCTCTTGCTTATACAATATGCAAAAGGGGTACTAATTTTTCATTTAATTGATTATTCTAATTGATATGATATTCCTAACAGTTTTCTGCAAATAATTTTTTTTTTTTTATGAATACAGCATATTCCAGTTCCTTTCACAAATGTGCCCCCTTCCCCAGCCACTGTTTTTTAAGATCTCTTAAGTACCGTAATTTATCATAATTCTTTTCTCCCACAGTGTGTTCCTTTATTAATTATAATATTCCCTTTCACCTAATGTTCTTATACTTATGATCAGCAAGCTGGAGAAGCAAAGGTTTAAGTCAGGATCTAGCTGGGCCCCTTTGCCCAATATAAATCAAGGGTTGGTGCCCAGTGCTTTGAACTGTTACTTAGGTTTTTGGGTATTCCACCGTTGTATGTTTGTTGTGTAGTGAACGTCGGGTTGTGGTCGGCATTTGGATACTAGGCAGTTTGGTTGCTACCTTTGGCCACAGTCCGCAAACCACTACACCGTCAGACTTGGTTCGGGTCCCTGATCTAAGCGGTCGTGCAGGCTATGAAGCCGGCCCTCGCTGATCTGGGACGGAAACCAACGGCAGCCTCGTCCCCGCTGAAGAGAAGGAGAGAAGTGGACTTCGTGGTAACTTCTCCTAGGGTTAAGCTGGCTCTCAAGAAGTCCGTCAGGAAGGCTCCTTCCCCCTCGCAGACACTTTCTCCTTCCCCTGTGGACGAAGCCTTTCCATCCTCAGGAGAATCCAGCGAGGTGAGGCATTCTCCCACGGCACCAATGGGAGGAACCCCACCTCGAGGAAGAGAATCGTCTCGCGTGGAGAGGAGCCCCCAGACTTCTTTGCTTGAGTCCTGTATCCCTCCCAGGAGGGAGCCTAAGGACTTGAAGACTGCTCCAAAGTCTTCAACCCGGATTCGACCAGAGCTAGTGAGACCCAAGGAGAACGTCCACGTATCTCCCCAAGTAGAGCTACTGGGGACAGGAGACCTTGCTGCCAGTCCACAAGGAGGAGAGCAGCATGAGTCGGAGCATGCCTTCTGGCAGGTCCTGAGTCTGATGAGGCAACTCAACGGATTCAAGGACCCTGAGACCGCCCCCCCGCGAAGGCAAGGATACGGTCCTGGACCAAGTCTACGGTACCCAGAAGCTCCCAAAGGCCAGCGCGGCTCTGCCCTGGTCCCAGGGAGTGAAGAGTGCCAGAGACAAGGTTGAGGGCCAGCTCTCCGAACTCGCCTCCTCCAGCCGTTCCTCTGCCGGGAACAAACTCCTCCCACCTCCTCGTGTACAACAGAGGAGGTACTTCGAGATCATGGTCGAATCTTGTTTAGCTCTTCCCCTCCACCACTCTGTGGAATAGCTCTCTAGGGGAATTTCTCTTGAGAAACTCTCCGCCCGGCAGGTGACATTCTCGGCTACGGAGATCCTAAGCCAGGAGAAGGTCGCAAAGTGTGCCATGCTGGCCACTTCGTGGCTGGACATCTGGCTGGGGTCTCTGGGCATCCTGTTGTGATCCGAGGACTTGTCCAAGGAGAGCACCAGGAAGACCTTGGAGACTTTCCTCCACTCGAGCACGCGCTCCATCAAGTTTCGAACTTGTGGGCAAACTCGATCCTAAAACGTCGTGATGCCGTGACCAAGAGGTTCCACTCGAAAGTCCCAGCCGCGGATGTCGGCAAGCTCAGACACTCCTCCATCCTTGGAGAGAGTTTGTTCGAGCCCAAGGGTATGGAACGGACAGCTGAGAGGTGAAGGAAGTCGAATCAGGATTCGCTCCTCCAAAGGGCCCTTACATCTCGGCCCTACAAGCCCCCAGCTCCTCAACAACAACATCAGCAGCCTCGTCAGTCTAGGACATCGAAACAGGCTCCGGCAGCAAAGGCAAAGGTGTCTAAGCAGCAGCCCTTTCCTGTTACGGACAACAAAGGCGGAAAGTCCTCTAGGGGAGGTAGGAATCCTAGGGGGAGCGGCCGAGGCCGTAAACGCTAGGATTGGCAATCCCCCTGCTTGTCCACCAGTGGGGGGATGCCTACAAAGTTGCGCGGACAGGTGGCAGCAACTCGGGGCCGATTCCTGGACAATCTCTGTGATCAGCCAAGGATAGCGTGTCCCATTCATAACATCTCATCCTCCCCTGACAGCGAATCTAGTGTCGTTGAGCTCCTATGCCATGGGGTCGGCAAGGGGGCTAGCCCTTCGGGCAGAAGTCGAGACCATGCTCAAGAAGGATGCTCTCCAGGAGGTCATCGACGGCTCCCCAGGCTTCTTCAGTCGACTCTTTCTTGTAAAGAAGGTGTCTGGAGGCTGGAGACCTGTCATCGACCTCTCAGCTCCGAACAAGTTTGTCGAGCAAACTTCGTTCAGCATGGAGACAGCAGACACGGTCAGTTTTGCAGTGAGACCGCAAGACTTCATGTGCACACTGGATCTGAAGGACGCGTACTTCCAGATCCCAATCCATCCGTCTTCCAGGAAGTACAGTTCTTGAGATTCAGCCTAGACAACAAGACCTACCAGTTCAAGGTGCCGTGTTTCGGTCTCTCCACAGCACCCCAGGTATTCACCGGAGTGTTTACCCTGATATCTTCATGGGCACACAGGATCGGCATCCGTCTCCTCCGTTTTCTGGACGACTGGCTGATCCTGGCAGACTCGGAGTCGACCCTTCTTCGACACCGAGACAAGCTTCTGGGACTTTACCAAGATCTAGGGATCATGGTAAATCCCGAGAAGTCTTCTCTGCTTCCATCTCAACGACTGGTATATCTAGGCATGATATTGGAGACCAATCTCCACAAAGCCTTTCCATCAGACGACAGGATAGCAAGGCTGAGGAGGGTCGCAGATCCTTACCTCAGACGAGAAGAGCTTCCAGCCCAATCTTGGTTACGTCTCCTAGGTCACCATTCCTCCTTGGCCCGTCTAGTTCCAAACGGCCACCTCAGGATGAGATCCCTGCAATGGCGGCTCAAGTCCCAGTGGAATCAAGGTCACGATTGCCCGGACATTCTGGTCCCTATGGGTCCTGCGGAACGGTCGGACCTTCAGTGGTGGGTGACGGATGGAAACCTTCGAAAGGGAGTGGATCTTCTTGTCCTCCCCCCGGATTTGATGCTGTTCTCGGACACTTAAAAAGAAGGGTGGGGGGCCCACGTTCTGAACCAGAGGATCTCAGGCCTATGGTCAGAATCAGAAAAGTGCCTCCACATAAATCTGCCAGAAAGGAAGGCCGGATATCTGGCACTTCACCAGTTCCAACGGATCCTGGCGGGTTACTCCGTGGTGGTGGTGATGAGCGACAACACCACGGTGGTGGCTTACATCAACAAGCAGGGAGGTACCTTTTCACAACAGCTATCCCATCTTGCAGTAGAGGTACTGAGGTGGACCGAAGTCCACTCGATTCCACTATCGGCTCGCTTCATTTCGGGCAAGAGGAATGTGCTCGCCGACAGTCTGAGCAGAGCATCGCAGATAGTGAGTACCGAGTGGTCTTTGGATCCTCTATTAGCCAGCTAAGTCCTGACTTTGTGGGGTTCCCCGGCGGTGGACCTGTTCGCGACAGCCTTGAACTTCAAGCTTCCGCTCTACTGTTCCCCAGTCCCGGATCCCAAGGCACTCTGGCAAGATGCCTTCCAACAACGGTGGTACAACATCGACGTCTACGCCTTTCCACCTTTCTGTCTGATGAGAAGGGTGCTCAACAAGACCAGACTATCGGTCAACCTGTCAATGACCTTAATAGCTCCGCTATGGCATCATGCAGAGTGGTTCCCGGACCTTCTGCAGCTCCTGACGGAACTCCCGAGAGAACTTTCTCCACGACACGAGCTACTCAAGCAACCACACTGCAACATCTTCCACAAAGCCGTAGCATCGCTTCGACTTCACGCCTGGAGACTATCCAGAATCTCCTCACAGAGAGAGTCTTTTCGCAACAAGTTGCAGAGAGGATGTCTCAACACCTGCGAAAGTCATCCGCAGGGGTCTACCAGGCGAAGTGGAGAGTATTCTGTGGTTGGTGTCGTGGAAGGGGTATCTCTCCCCTCGATGCCACTATCCCAGCAATAGCGGAGTTTGTTGTGTATTTGCGGGAAGAAATGCGCCTTTTGGTCTCGGCGGTGAAAGGCTATCGCTCAGCCTTAAGCCTGGCCTTCAAGCTGAAAGGAATGGACATTTCCTCCTCGCTGGAACTTTCTCTACTCATACGAAGCTACGAGGTTACCTGCCCTCAGTCGGAAGTGAGACCTCCTCCATGGAACGTGGTTCGTGTCCTCAGGTCTCTTAAGAGACCTCCATTCGAACCATTACGCCAGGGTTCTGATCGTCACCTGACTTGGAAGACGGTGTTCCTGCTCGCTCTGGCCTCAGCCAAGCGAGTCAGTGAACTTCATGGTCTCTCGTACGACGTCGCCCATTCAAGGGGAGGGGGGGAGGTAACGTTCGTGTTCGTCCCTGAGTTTGTTGCTAAGACTCAGAATCCTGGAGTTCCGGACCCACGGTTCGACTCCTTCAGGATTTCGAGTCTCCGTTCTATAACAGATGACCCAGACCATCTCCTACTGTGACCAGTAAGGAGTCTGAGGCTCTATCTTAAGAGAACAGCTGCAGTTCGTCGTCGAGTGCAAGCCCTGTTTGTGAGCACAGGAAGGACGAAGAGGAGGGTCACTAAGAACACCATCTCAGCTTGGATTCGCAGGGTCTTCCACCATTCTCTAAATCCAGACTCTCCTCCGTCACGTCGCCCTAGAGCACACAATGTCAGAGGCATGGCTACGTCCCTGGCATTCAAGAGAAACTTCTCAGTGACGCAGGTTCTACAAGCTGGGGTCTGGAAGCGTCAAACGACCCTCACAGCCCACTACCTGTAGGACGTGACCCACAGGAGGCTCGATACGTTCTCTATCGGCACTGTAGTGGCTGCACAACAGCTGGTCTAACCTCAGGCTCCTTAATGGACAAGTAGCAGAAGGTTGAGGGCATTGTTACCCGGTTTTAGTCTGCATGAATGAAAAAGTATGTCTGGCCCTTACTCTTTTCTTTATCCTCCCCTCTCTTGGGGAAAGCAGCATCCTGGGTTCTCTGCACAGCTGACCTCAAACCACTGTATGTAAACCATGCTTTGTTGTGTTCCTAGTATTAAATAATACTGTCGCATCCCCCATACCCTGACGAGGTGGTATTGGGAATGTCCTAGCCTAGATTTCCATCTAAGGGACTTCAGGTCAACTTCCTAGGACGAGTCACACTTCTTTCCTTCACACACTAGCTTATGTTGGCCACACGTTCCTTGCGGAGCAAGGAACTTGCGAGGTGCAGGGACTCCTTATCTCGAGTGCTACACACTCGGATCCTGAGTCCCCGGGCAAAGCCAAAGCCAGTAAGGCTGGGACTTACCACCCTACCTAAGGGTTAAGTCACCCCATGTAAATAGCGTGGTTTGTATTTCGGTTACGGAACAAATGACAAATTCGGAGATAATTTGTATTTTTCCTAACCATACAAACCTTAGCTATTTACACATACTTGCCCGCCAGCCCTGTCCCCCGTGAAGTCCTACATCTAAGTGAAGTGAATCCGTTCACCGTTGTGTGAGGAGGGAGGGGTAGCTAGCTACCCATCCCCTACCCCCTCGCTAACTAGCGAGGGGGTAGTTAACCCTCGTTAAATATCTAATGGCTCGTCATTCAGCTACGCCGAAAGTAATACCCCATGTAAATAGCTAAGGTTTGTTTGGTTAGGAAAAATACAAATTATCTCCAAATTTGTCATACTACTTTCAAATTTGGCATATTTGTCATATATGAGTTGGTTGATAGTAAAGACTTTGAGTTTTTTTTTTTTTATTTGTGAACAGTGCAGTTTGAAATTTTTCCTATTTTTTTTCTCAGGAACAAGTGGTGTGAAGAGAATTGCCATTGCTGAATCTCCTTTTAAGATTTCCATGCAAAATGAAAGCTGAAGAGATTTAAACTTAAAATATAAGATGGCAAACAAAAGTAGAAAGAGGACAAGTTATCAAGACAGAAATGATGGTGACGTGGTTGTCATAGAGTCTAGTGAAGAAGATGAGGAGAGTCTGCATACAATTGAAAATCAGGACAATAATATTGAAGAGGATGAAGAATTTACCATGTCAGGTATAATAGTTAATTTACACACACCCGTAAAATTTGAAAATTTTAAATATTTTCCCATTATCTTTTGCTTCAACAAATAATGCCCTTAAAAAAGGAATATAGCCTTTTCAATCTTTGTGTAACCTTTTTATTGATATATACCCTAATAAATGGTTTAAGGTAAGTTAAAAAATATCTTATCCTACCAAACCGCAAAAAGTGGCTACTTCTAGGGCACTTACACTCCTCAAATCTCCAACTTTGTTATGAATAGATTCAAAGATATTTTGTCTCGGTTTCAGAAAAAGACTGAGATTCAGGTTCATGGAGACCTGCTAATTGATTTAAGGCTAACCAATTACCTGGCCTCTTCTTGGAGGGCAATTTATTAAAACCTTGATCCAATCATTGTGTGTTATAAAAGAAAATCTCTAAATTCAGGTTATGCATTAAATGGTTATCACTTTCTATTAGAATGATTACGTTGTTTAAAGTTTCATCAAACCGTTCAAAAAGTTTTAATGAAACTCAATCATTCTCATATTTAAGATCAATTCAATCAGTTACAGTACTCAACTTTGTTATAGAATATAATGCCATCTGAAGTTCATTCATTACTCCAATAAATGAAAATTGATAATGCATAAACGGATTTTGAGCGAAGCGAAAAATCTATTTTTGGGTGAGATAGCCATGGCGTCCTGATGGAAGGTTCCTTTTTGGTAGCTTCCTTGGGTAAATAACTACTAAGATATTCCCAGAGAATTTAACCACAGGTTATCACAGAATTCTAACTTCTGGAGCGAGTATCCTAAAGGTTTCCCTTTTAAGACATCGTATATCAACAGGGGACGCATGTATTAACGCGCCACATAGCTATCTACACCCCGAACAGAGTTAATGCTTCGGTGTGTAAGGGCTGAGAATAGCTGGGAGCCGTTCCATAGCTAATCTCATTCGTGGCTACTTCTGGTACTCGAGACGTAAACAAACGGGCGCCATTGCTTAAATGACGTCACGACCGTCTTCATCCTGAAGCCAGTTGCTTGCCTATCACCATGATACAGCAGAGCAGGGTGGGACCTAAAAACTGGACGAAGTAGCAGGGAGGGTCCATCAGGACGCCATGGCTATCTCACCCAAAAATAGATTTTTCGCTTCGCTCAAAATCCGTTTTTTGGGCTCAAGCCATGGCGTCCTGATGGAAGCATACCAGAGAATCAATGTATCGTGGTAGATTTTCCCCTATTAGTAAGTGCCAAGGGCATTGACAAAATAGCATAGTAATCTTAGTAAAGAACCGTAGGGAAGAATCTTCCTGCCCCCCTTGGCAGTGAAGTTCCCATGGGCCATGCCGACGTCAAAGTGGTATTGAAGGGCTATTCACCCTGATAGAAGAACTTGAAGAACTTGGAGACGAAGCTGAATGTTTGGCATTCGTATAGGAACATTCTGAAAAGCAGACCAGTGGTGGTTGGACACTGTGTGCTGAGAAGGTTGGTTTCATCTCCAGGGTATGAAGAGTAAGTATTCGTATTGGAACATTACATAATCAGAGTGAATATAAATTAAGAGTTAGTATCTTAATTTCTCCATGAACCATAAGGAAAAGGGGATAATAAAACTATGACAGGCATGTATTTCATAGTAAGTAGGAGCTGATTGAGACGCACAGGTAATAAAATAGAAATTTTATTTCACAAATGCAGAAATTAAATGAATTGCAGCAATAAGTAAAGTTCATTTACAGTAATTATAATGTACATAGTAATAAAGACTTGCTCTTGAATCTGAAAAGGAATTTCAAATTTATTAGTAGGCACTCGTTCTCGAGGAACGTTAGTCTTTGATTAAAACACATCATGTTCAGGGCATGCGGCACTTGTGTGACAACTATGACATTTCACCTGGGATAAGAACAGTTATAAAAGCACTAAGTGTTTTCGACATCACTATGTATCGCTCGAGGGTCAACATAGGCACCCGAAGAGTTAGAGTCCCAAGTAACTCACTGTTCTATGCAGAGTTAGGTGCAGGTTTCATAACACTACCTGCGGCTACCACAAAATGTTTGACTTCGTGCACTTGTTTCGCATAATGTTTAAAGAAAACGCGCGAGGACTTCCAGCCTGTGAAGCTTTTAAGGCTTTCGAAGTCCATACTCTGAAAGAAATTCAGAGATGATGCAACTTTCCTAGGATCATGACCGGCGGGTGTACTGTCAGGATCCGCTCTGCGAATGAAGTAGGTGATTTTCGCTCTTAATTGTTTCAGTGACAGGTCGCTGCCCGATGTTTCTCCTTTGAAGAGTTGGCCTCCACCAAAGTTCGAAGTTCTGCGAAGATAGACCTTGAGGCTCTCTACTGGGCATAAAGAGACATCTTCCTTCAGGGGGCATATTCTCCAGGGGCCCCATCTTTTGGTGGGTAATTCATTTTTGGCGAGAAACGTCGGATCAGGGGAGAGGGTAATGTCTCCTGTATCAGTAAACAGGATGTGACCCTCTTCTCTTGATAATGCCACTATTTCGCTGACTCGGGCTCCCGAAGCAAGAGCAAAGAGAAATATAACTTTCTGAGTCAGATCCTTGAGAGGGCATGAATCATTATCCAAGTTGGAGGCGAAATGGAGCACCTTGTCTAATGACCAGGAGATCGGTTTCGGTGGGGGTGCTGGGCGTAGACGAGCACATGCTTTCGGTAGTTTATTGAAGATGTCGCTGGACAGATCAATTTGGAAGGCATACAGAATTGGTCTGGTCAAGGCCGATTTGCAGGTTGAAATCGTATTGGCTGCTAATCCTTGTCCATGAAGGTGAATGAAGAAGGACATGCAGAAATCAATTGTGATTTCTTTAGGATTTTTTGTCTTGACGAAAGAGACCCATTTTCTCCAGGATGATTCGTATTGCCGTCTTGTGGATTCGGTCTTGTATTCCTCTAGGAAGTCTAGACTTTTCTTCGAGATCCCAAACCTCTTCTTTGCGGCTAGGGAGAGAAAATCATGAGATGAAGGTCCTTGATTTTCGATGATGAAGCGAAGACAGTCGACTTCTGTACTTGTTGGGAGAGAACTGGGCCCGGGAGAGGGATCAGCTTGGGCTGCAGCTCCAGGACCAGGGGGTACCAGTTGCTCCGGGGCCACTTGGGAGCCACTAGGGCCGCTGTCCCTTTGAAGGTTCTCAGTTTGGAGAGGACTTTCAGCAGAAGGTTGGTGGGAGGGAACAGGTAGATCTTGGACCATCTGTTCCAGTCCAGTGACATGGCATCCACTGCTTCTGCCTTGGGGTCCTCGTACGGGGCCACATACCGAGGAAGTTGATTGTTGTCGCTCATTGCGAAGAGATCTATCTGAAGTTCTGGGACTTGGTGAGAGATGAAGGAGAATGATCTTGCGTCTAGAGACCATTGCGACTCTATCGGGTTTGTTCGAGATAGAGCATCCGCTGTCACGTTGCGGAATCCTTGTAGGTGAACTGCAGACAGGTGCCACTTCTTCTTCTCTGCCAGACGGAAGATTGGGAGAAGCACCTGATTTATCTGGGGCGATCTTGAGCCTTGGCGATTGAGACATCGAACTACCACCGAGTTGTCTAGGGTTAGACGAATGTGGATCGAGGGAGGCGGGGATAGTTTCTTCAGAGTTAGAAGGACCGCCATGGCCTCCAAGATGTTGATGTGGAACGTCTTGAACAGGGGAGACCAGGTGCCTTGAGCCTGTTTTTGGTGGGAGTGACCTCCCCAACCCTCCAGCGAAGCGTCCGTGTGGATGTTGAGTGATGGAGGTGGGTGTTGAAGAGGAATGGACCTTTTCAGGGCCTTTGCTTCCGACCACGGCTTGAGGAGAAGTCGAAGTCTGTTTGGGAGCCGTCTCTTGAGGTCTCTTCGAGCGATGGATGCAGAACGTCTCCAGACTCCCGCGGCATCCTTTAGCTGTGCACGAAGCACTGGGTTTGTTACTGAGGCGAACTGTAGAGAGCCTAGAACTCGTTCCTGCTGGCGTCTTGAAATCCGTTTGGATTTCAGTAGTCGCTTGACAGACCTTGCTATTTCCTTCCTTTTCTTCTGGGGGATGGAAAGGCGGTGTGACTGAAGGTTCCATTGGATTCCTAACCACTGGAACTTCTGAGCTGGAGAGAGGCGAGATTTCTTCTCGTTTATCTTGAATCCCAGGTGTTCTAGGTACTGGGTGACTTTGTTGCAGGATTTTACACAATCCTCGGGCGATGGAGCCCAAACTAGCCAGTCGTCGAGGTAGGCCATCACCTGGACGTTTCGGAGGCGGAGCTGTTGTACTATGGCGTCCGCCAGCTTTGTGAAGATCCGAGGGGCCACATTGAGGCCGAAGGGCATGGCCCTGAAGGCGTAGCTTTTCCTTTGGAGTCGAAATCCTAGGTAGGAGGAAGCGTGATGGTTCATTGGAACGTGCCAGTAGGCATCCGCCAGGTCTATGGAGACCGTGTAGGAACCTCGAGGCAGAAGGGTCCTTATTTGTTGAAGAGTCAGCATCTTGAACTTGTCGTTCGCTATGAACTTGTTGAGGGGGGATAAGTCCAGAATGACTCTGAGTTTGTCGGAGTCTTTCTTGGGGACACAAAACAGTCTTCCTTTTAACCTGGTGGACTTTACCTTCCTTATCACCTTCTTGTTCAAGAGATCTAGGACATATTCTTCCAGAAGGGGGGTTGATTGTTGGAAGAACTGCTGGAATGTTGGGGGTGGTTGAGTCCAACTCCAGCCTAGACCCTTCTTGACGATGCTGTGTGCCCAGGGATCGAAGGTCCAACGATCCTGGAATTGGCGGAGTCTTCCTCCCACCGGAAGCACTTCATTGCTTCTGGTGTCCCGAGGGCTTGCTGCCTCGGCCGCTAGCTCCCTTTCCTCCTCTGCCTCTGGAGGGACGGCGAGACGCGTCTGTGCCTGCACCTCTGTTTGAGCCTCTACCTTTGGGACGAAAGGTAGTCGTCTGTTGCTCGAAAGCAGGGGTGAAGACCGGTGACTGTGACAACACCGGTTGGGTGACCAGTTGAAAGGTCTGTTGTGGCTGAGCTGCCACTTGGGAGGTAGCGGGTCCCGGAAACTGACGTCTTGGTTGACGTTGCTGGGGTTTCTGTTTCGAAGATTTCCTCTTAGGTTGAGGTCCGTCGTCCTGAGAGGGTTTCCTCTTCTTTGACATGCCCCACTTATGGAGAAGGTTCCTATTCTCCGTGGCGGCTTTGTCGGTGATCTCCTTCACAAGGTCAGAAGGAAAGAGGTGTTTGCCCCAGATGTTGGAGGAAATCAGCCTCCGGGGTTCGTGTTTCACAGTGGCACCTGCGAACACGAATTCACGACAGGCTCTCCGAGCCTTCATGAAGTGGAACATGTCCTTCACCAGGGTTGCCATGTGGGATTTGGCAAGTACCATGTAGTGGTCTGGTACTCTGGTGTCACAGGCCATAATGTCAAGTTGGACCTGGTGGGACATAGATGCTGCGAGCCTCTCCTTCGTATCTTGTTCCCGACGAAGGAGGTGATCGTTAAGTTTCGGGAGGTCTTCATTAAACTGACGTCCGGCGACGTCAGGATCTAGCTTTCCCACGACGAAAGTATGCTGGATGTCCTTCCAGTGTCGAGCGTCAGGGGGAGTAACTATGGAGAAGGGTCTGCACTCCTCCAGTGCAGGGCAGGCTTTCCCCTCTTCCACAGCTTTAAGGCACGCAGCGAAGGCCTTTTCCATGAATGGAAGTACCGCATTTTCAGGTGCGACGTAGGTAGGGTGCTTCTTGCTCAGGGCCGGAAGCTTAGAGCAGGTAAAACCCCTACTCTTGAACGTGTTGGCTAGCATAGCCTGGGCCTTCGCGAGATCGAACACTATCTCTTCTTTCGGTTCGGTCTCTTCTTTAGAGGCAGGTTCGGAGCGAAGTCGGACGTAACAGTCCGGATAGGCCTCGAAGTTTGGGAAGAACTCCACGTCTTCCAGGGGGACCGTGCCGATCTTGTCGCTGACGAAGATCCTGCCGGTCGCGATAACCATATGCTCAGCATACCTCCATGGGTTGGCATGTGAGCAAGCGGGGAGATCCTTAACCGAGATCTTCTTCGGTTCTTTGGATCCCATCATGGACCTGATGAACTCCTGATTCTCCTTTAACCTGTCGTCCATGACGGCTCTAATCAACCGGATCATTTCCTGAGTGGATGATGAGGGTTCCGGGGTCGTGGAGGTAGATGGGATAGACACTTCCGTCGGTGTAGGAGTAGGGGCGGAGATGGAAGGAGGAGCGACCTCTTGCTCCGACTCGGCGTATTCCACCTGGTCTTCGTCATCTTCAGCTCCTTGAGCCATAAGGGTCTTCTCCGTGTCTTCCGAGACATCCGACATGTGTTCGTCATCTTCGGAATCCAGGCGGCACTCGTGCATGGACTGGGTCATGACTACATCAGGTTCCACTGTAATTTGGACAGTGGGGATCGAATCCTTGGGTACCACAGAATCAGGGGAGGCCTTAGGGAACAGGAGTGACCTCAACTCTTCAGTGGCCAGGTACGGTCCGGTGGCATTCTTCTGGAAGCCACGCACCCACTTGCGTAGCTTCTCCCGAGAAGTGTCCCTGACCTCCGCTGAGGGAGGGTTATGGAAGGCATCAACTAGGTGAGCCTGGCAGACCGTACAATTCAGTGGGTCCCAGAATTTCAGGTCCCCTTTCTTGTTAGCACAAGGGGCGTGAGTCCTGCAAGCCGTATGCCCGTAGAAGTGCGGGCGTTTCACAGCGCAGAAGTCGAAGTCACACTTCATCTGCTCCTCCTGTGGAAGAAAGAGAAAATGAGTATGGGGGGAGTCATAAGAGTGGCTCTTAAGCTAAGTTAACATTAATCATTAATTTTAACTTAATGAAGGGTGTGATGCATAGAGATTGAAGTAGTAAAGAAAACATACTCCATGCATCCCGCCCGGCTGGCTACCGCAAGCTTTATCCTTGGATAATCCGAGATGGCCGAAGGCACAGGATAGTATTCCTTAAAAGTCCATAGGGCAATGGAATTCCATGGAAAATGCCAAGGATAAGTTTGGGACCGAGATCACTCAGTCCCAAATTAGGGGGCTAACAGGTCCCTTAGGGTAACTGCTTCCGGCAACCAGCCGCGCTAAGATACACGCAGCATGCTGGAATTTTTAAAGAATGCAAAGAGACAGCATGATTACTAATAGAACAGTACCAAGGCACTGATCTTAAGAGTGTAAACAGGCCATCTGTTTGCAGTGTAGGGCTATCAGTATTCATATGATAGCTAGTAGAAGGGGGTGCAAGTAGTCTTGACGCCTCCGGGGGGTTCCGGCAGACCTCCGGCACGCCGGAGGCCGCTCCAGCAGAGTTTCTGGCATTAGAACAGACAATATGTAAGTCAAGAGTAATACCAGGGTGGCGGCCGCCGGCACAACGGCGGCACGCCGGCAGAGGAGCGGCGGCTCCGGCAGTCGGAGGATGCCGGATTGGTGACTGGGACAAGGATGGTTATAGCGGAACCAGGTTGCCGGCAGTGGATGCCGGCACTCCGGTGGCCGACCGGCAGGCGGACGGCGAAGCTAGGAGGAAGGAGGAGAGCCATCGGCAGGAGCCGGCGGCGGTCGGCAGTCCCCCGGCACGCGGGGGGCTGGCGGCATGAGGGTAGGGGAGAGTCACCAAGGTAGGAGGCGGGTATTGCCGACAGTGGAGGCGGCAAGGGACCGGCACCCGGATAGTGAGAGAGACAGGGGGAGGGATGTAAGAAGTCCAGTCATGGACTCCCAGACATCCCCCCCTGAGAGGGTGTACCCATGATAGAGGCTGGCTCTATCACCCAGAAGCAGGGGTCTCAGAGGACCGGGAGCTAGGGTAGCCCAAGGGAGGGCTAGGGGACACCCAAAGAGGGGGAGACCTCTACATGCAGAACACATCCAGTGGCTAACCCCATAGGACACTATGAAGGGTATATGTACCAGAGCGGACTGCACATAGAAGCTCAAGGTAGCCCTATCACTCCACCCTAAGGAGGAGTTGTAGGACAGGGGACAGATGGGTATCGACTAACCTAAGTGTAGGCTAGGCTATACAAGAGATAGGTAGGGAGGGGAGAAGAGAAGAGTCTTCCATGGAAGGGGTTCTGTACCAGAGCGGCCACTAGGGAAAGGGAGGACACTCCCTAACCTAAGATAAGGCAGCCTGGCTGAAACGGTGCATGGGTACAGTTTCAGCAGGGGACAGAATAACCTTTCCAAAACCTAACCTAGAGCAGGGCTAAGAGCCCTGAACTAGGAAAGATAGAAGACATATCGCTATAGCAGGACAGTCATAGACTAGTCCTAGCCATAGAGGAAGGGCTAGCCGTTCCTCACTCTCGGACGCAACCCTAAGGGGGGTTCATTCCCTTAGGGAGGACTGAGAGGCGATAAAATACTCCGTTAGGCACTTGATCCCTTTACTTAGTAAGGGAATCAAGGCTAAACAGAGGGAATGCCAAGGCAGGGGATGAAGGAAGCATATAGGGGTCCTACAAGTAGGTTAGGTTAGGAAGGGACACTAACTAACCTATCCCCTATATGGTCCCTGAAGGCGAAAAACACTTGCATCACAGTCGAAAGTATTGTAAAATAATGCCACTATCTTCATAACTTAGCCTAGGATCACTAATAAATCATGCATGAACACTTATATATAGGCGCTCTGGCCTGGGGGCTATAGAAGCCGACTGGTATGAGGTCAATCGATGACCGATAAAAAGCGTCGAAACACGATATAAAAGTTCCTAGCTATGAAGACTAAATAAACTAATGTTATCGATTAGTAAATAAGGCCGGAAGCGTTGTTGTGGCTAACTAAATAAGGCATGCATAACAACAACGACGCCATAAAATGGCGGGTCCGGTAGAGGCACAGCTCTGCCACAAAACAACAATTATCTCGGAAAGTAATATTTACTTTACGGTCAGAGCTTAACTAAACAATACTGGAACCTTGTACTCAACTTTCCAGAAGAAGGCGAGGCCGAAGGTAGCGACATAACGTAGATGCAAAGCGATAAGTAAGGCACAGGGAAAATCCGTCTAAGTAGGGTAAGCTACTGAACAAAGGATGAAGACGGTCGTGACGTCATTTAAGCAATGGCGCCCGTTTGTTTACGTCTCGAGTACCAGAAGTAGCCACGAATGAGATTAGCTATGGAACGGCTCCCAGCTATTCTCAGCCCTTACACACCGAAGCATTAACTCTGTTCGGGGTGTAGATAGCTATGTGGCGCGTTAATACATGCGTCCCCTGTTGATATACGATGTCTTAAAAGGGAAACCTTTAGGATACTCGCTCCAGAAGTTAGAATTCTGTGATAACCTGTGGTTAAATTCTCTGGGAATATCTTAGTAGTTATTTACCCAAGGAAGCTACCAAAAAGGAACCTTCCATCAGGACGCCATGGCTTGAGCCCAAAAATATTATTATCATTATCATTATTATTATTATTATTATTATTATTATTATTATTATTATTATTATTATTATTACAGGCTAAGCTATAACACTAGTTGGAAGAGCAAGATGCTATAATCCCGAGGGCTTCAACTGGGAAAAATAGCCCAGTGAGGAAAGGAAACTAGGATACAATAAACTACAAGAGAAGTAATAAACAATCAAAATAAAACCTCTTAAGAACAGTAACAACATTAAATCAGCTCTTTCATATATAAACTTTAAAAACAGCATGCCACGAGTGTATTCTCAAGTGTAATCCAAGACAGTGGAAGGCCATGGTACAGAGTTTATGGCACTACCCAAGACTAGAGAACGATGGTTTGATTTTGGAGTGTCCTCCTCCTGTAAAAACTGCTTATCATAGCTAAAGAGTCTCTTCTACTCCTACCAAGAGGAAAGTAGCCACTGAGCAAGTATAGTGCAGTAGTTAACCCCTTGAGTGAAGATGAATTGTTTAATGTCATTGTTGTTAGGTGCATGAGGACAGAGGAGAATGTGGAAAAGATATGCTCGAATATTCGGTCTATGTGTAGGCAAAGACAAAATGAGCCATAACTAGAGAGAGGGATCCATTGTAGTACTGTTCTGGCCAGTCAAAGGCCCCAAAAACTCTAGCGGTAGTATCTCAACGGGTGGCTGGTGCTCTGTCCAACCTACTACCTAACGAATAATTTATTCATGGTTCTTTATGGGTAAAAAAAATGTAAAGTGTTGTTGGAAGGATTTACTGGGTCACATTTTGAAAATAAAATTATAGTATAAATTGGGTACCGAATTTCCTAGAAAAGGAACCGAGTGACAGAGATGCCTTATTGCAGGACTGGTTGAATCCAGACTGGTGCATTTTTCCCAGTTTGCCATGATTTGACAGGTGGTAAACTAGTTCAGGACAAGAAAAGTTGTATTATAGTGTATTAATGGACAGCAGGGTGATGCTAGGGGCCCCTTGTTAGCCGTAAAATGAGTGGTTTTGAGATCTGTGTCTCTGTAGTTGGAGTGACCGTTCTTCTTAAGCAACCCTTACATGCTACATCGAGAAGCATGGAGATTACCCTCCACATTCTCAGAGACAATGATATTAATGAATACAACACTTGCTTTGGAAATACTGTACATATAATGATTTCACTGGATGATCTTTTATTAGTTGGAAAAATGAACATCAGGAGAGGTTCATAGAAATAAATTTGATTTTTCAATATTTAACTTAGCCGGTGATTATAATAGCTGCAACTCTGTTGCTCGACAGAAAAACTCTACGGAAAAATTCGCCAGCGATCGCTACACAGGTAGGGGGTGTACTCAACAGCGCCATCTGTCGTTCAGATACCCATTACTCATTGTAAACAAAGAACTCAATTTTCTCTCTGTCGAGCTATCGACAAGACGCTCTTATTCGCTGTTGCTAAACTGGAGTTTTTTCACAACTAATTGGTGAAGTACTTTATTCTAGTTTTGAGCTTTCGCTATGCAGGTGTTTTATCTTCATCTTAAATCTTGAACTCGTTTTGGATAGATTCAATTATGGTGACAAAGAGAGTATGGACTTTCTTTCACTTTTAAATGGCCGACCCTTCCCTTAGACGGAAGTGTGTTTAGGCTTTTAGTAATTCTTATCACGTTATAGATTTTCCTCTATATATTTTATATCTCTCCGCCTTTATTAGGCCTCTTCGATTAACTTTCCATTTATTATAAACATATAAAAATAAATTTTAATGTTTTGTTTATATAGACCTTTCCTGAGAGTAGGCGGTCCTAACTTGGAAACCGAAGTTAATCAACGTTGAGCCCTTTATATCGTAATTAGCTTTTAAAGAGCTAAGGATTTAAAACTTTTTAAATGTAATATTTTATGAAAGTTTTCAAAGATGAACTAACGTTTAGTTTTTTTATGCTACGCAGTTGTTGACGTTCAGGACGTTCAACATGCGCTCTATCGTTACGATAGAGAGAGAGTGTATCACGGTTTCACTTTGCAGTAAGAGTAAATCGATTCTGACGTTTTGTTCATTCTTTCTTAGCTTAAATGTTTTAAATTCTAATTTAAAGGAACTTTTTATTGAAAAACCTTTCAGTTTTTTCCTTTAGTCAAATAACATGTTTTTTTGACGAAATATAATTGGGCTCTTCTCTTAGGTGCGAAATCAAGAGAGAAAGAGAGAGAGAGATAGAGACGGAGGGAGAGAGAGGAGAGAAAACGTTCCGTTCAAGCGGGTAACGTTGTTCTCGTGTTACTCGCGTCCCTAGTCGCTGTACGGGGAGGAAGGATAAAACGTTTTAGTTTTTTATTCTCGTCCCCAGGCTATGTGCGGTGAGAGATTGAAAACGTAGTTATATGAACTAGTGTTTAGTCTCTTTCCCAGCCACTGATTTTTTTTATCTTAAAATATGTTTTCTGTTTTTTGCTGGTATTAATGAGCTTGCATTATACGACTGATTTCGCTATTACTACCTTTTAATGAAGGGTAGAATTGCGTGTTTCAGGTAGAAATAAGTGCAAAACAGAAAATCGAAGTGATAAAGTGATATGCGCAAAGTGTTACAGTGTTGCGTCCGAGGCGCAAAGTGTTACAGTGTTGCGTCCGAGGGTTCGTCTGTTCGTGCCTGTCGTTCACCTAGTCCGGGACCTCTTACATGCTCCCAAGCCCAGGGGAGAAGTAATGTCAAACGACTTATGGGTTCGAGAGGCCTTGACCAACGAACAGACGTTTTTCCCTCTATGGTATCGGGTGTATCTTACCAAGATCTCCCCTACCATAAGACGAGAGAGACGTTTCTCCTCGTCATCCGAAGGCTTTTCGCATAAGAAACCTGTCACAAGGTTTCGAAGCCCTTAAGCGAAAGTCAGTCCTTTCAGGACAGGTCCAGCGTCCTGGTTACAACCATTAGGACAGCTCTGACCCTTTGCAGTCATCGGATAACTGCTCGCCGCCTAACAAAAGCGTAACACAGACTCCGAGAGTCTTTTTTTGTAGGCAAAGTGTTGCGGTCACAGACGTTACCCTCGTCTCTTACCACAACCATTTCCGTTGATCCTTAATGGGTTGTATGGCAAGACATGCAGTATATGCTTGCCTCCCTTATGGAAGACTATTCTACCGATTAGTCCGTTGAGTCTAGCCGTTTATCTCATCGATATCCTGGCTTTCAGCCAACCTAACGTTCCTTTGTGCTTACTGTTGACGTTGGCGTAGCTTAGTCACGTCAGTCAGGTTGTTTAGAACCACACTCGATGCGGTCTCGTGTGGTTTTTCAGCCGCATTTGGACGTTAGGCCACTTGCTGATGCTCCTGTTGACGTTCAAGACGTTCACTAACAATCGGAGTTGACTTGTATTGACGCTGTGCGTCAACCTCCGCATTCTAGAGTCGTTTTGACTGCTCAGTCTAGGCAGTCAAAGCAGTCTCGAGTGGACGCTGTGCGTCCTCACGCACCTGTTGTGGTTGACAGTTCAGTTGTTGACAGTTCACAGACTGTCAAGCAGTTACATGACGTTGCGTTCTGGTCCGCTACTAATGCACCAGTGAGTGTGGACTCTGCTTGTAAAGCATTGCCACCACGGTAGGTCTCTCCCTTGCTTGAGACTCAGCTTTTATCGGACAAGGTTCCTGTAGATGAGGAAGTTGCTGTTCTCCCTCCTACTGATATTCCCTTGAGGACTCTGTCAGATGGAGAGGAGCCTAAAGCTGCTTAGCCTCCTATGGACTTTAATTAAATCATGATGATTTTTTTTAAGGATCTTCGTCCGGATCTTTTTGTAACTGCTGCTCCTCGTTCGCCTAAACGTCAGAGCTTACACTAGGCCTAGCTACTTCGAAGCCGTTGTTTTTAAGCTAGTGCTCTCTCGCTCTCCTAGAGAGCGTTACGTTGGCTAGGCGACTGGTTTTTCACCAGGAGGAGTTTGGGGGATACAGCCTTTGCTTTCCCTTCTTTTAAACTGGTTTATAGAGCGAGAGTCTGATATGACACGAGAGAAGTTCTCGGCTTGGGAGTTCATGCCTCTGTCCAGATAGACTTCTCAATTCTGGTAGACTCTACCTGGCGCCTAGCCAGGAGACGCTCCAAGTTGTTTACAGGTCAACTTTACAGCTGTTTTCGAGCCTTTGATGTTTTGCTGTACAATTATGTCACGCATAACAAGGCTTTCAGGGATGGTAAACGGTTCCGCCTCAGTCGCTAACCCCGTCTGTTGCCACACCTGCTCCCGTAGACCCTAAATGGGCTTTGCTGCAAGACATGCAGTCCAAGCTTGCGTCCTTGATAGAGGACTTAAATGCGGAGAAGGTTGCTACCGAACCTTCTGGCCAACAACCTTCCAACCGGTCGGTTGTGCGCCCTGTTGACGCTGAGGTAACCTACTCGCGTCTGCCAGTTGAGGTGGTTCCTCCACCGATGCGACCCAGTGTGGGTTGCCAGCCGCACGTTGACGTTAAGCGACGCTCGGAGGTGGTTGTTGACGTTCAGGACGTTCAACAACCAGCAGAGGTGACTTGTTTTGACGCAGTGCGTCAACCTCAGCAACCCGGTAGGGTGTTGACTGCACAACCCAGACGGTCTAGACAGTCTCGGGTTGACGCTGTGCTTCCTCGCGCACCCATGGTTGTTGACAGTTCACAGACTGTGCAGCAGTTCCATGATATTGCGTCCGGCTCCGTCACGCATCCACCAGTGCGACCGGACTCAGCGAGCCAGACGTTGCCCACTCCGTTGCCGGTTCCTCATCAGTTTTCGGATGAGGAACCCTCTGATGAGGACGTTGCTGAACAACAAGACGATCAGCCCCCAGAATAGATCAAGCCCTGCTATCCATCCAGAAGATGCTGAAGAAGGAACGCTGCTCAGTCAGGCTGTGGATGAGTCTGGTAGGGACGCTGTCATCCGTGGAACAATTTGTGTCACTAGGAAGACTACACCTCCGTCCTCTTCATTACCATCTAGCTTTTCACTTGAAAATGGACAAGACGCTAGAAGCGGTCTCGATCCCGGTTTCCGAAAAGATAAAGTCTTGTCTGACTTGGTGAAAGGACAATATCAACCTAAGAGAGGGTCTTCCCCTGGCTGTTCAGACTCCCAACCACGTTCTCTTCTCGGACGCATCGGACGTAGGCTGGGGTGCGACATTAGACGGTCGGGGATGCTCGGGAATATGGAACTCGAGTCAAAGGACAATGCATATCAACTGCAAGGAGCTACTGGCAGTACGTCTGGCCTGGAAAAGCTTCAGGTCTCTCCTTCAAGGCAAAGTGGTGGAGGTGAACTCGGACAACACCACGGCTTTGGCGTACATCTCCAAGCAAGGAGGGACCTACTCTCTGACGTTGTACGAGATCGCAAGGGACCTCCTCACCTGGTCAAAAGGTCTAAACATATCACTAGTAACGAGGTTCATCCAAGGCAACTTGAATGTCATGGCAGATTGTCTCAGTCGGAAGGGACAAATAATTCCAACAGAATGGACCCTCCACAAGGATGTATGCAAGAGACTTTGGGCCACCTGGGGCCAGCCAACCATAGATCTCTTCGCAACCTCGATGACCAAGAGGCTCCCAATATTTTGCTCACCAATCCCGGACCCAGCAACAGTTCATATAGATGCCTTTCTCCTAGATTGGTCACATCTAGATCTATATGCATTCTCTCCGTTCAAGATTGTCAACAAGGTACTGCAGAAGTTCGCCTCTCACGAAGGGACAAGGTTGACACTAGTTGCTCCCCTCTGGCCCGCGAGAGAATGGTTCACCGAGGTACTTCGATGGCTAGTAGACGTTCCCAGAACACTTCCCCTAAGGGTGGACCTTCTACGTCAGCCACACGTAAAGAAGGTACACCAAGGCCTCCACGCTCTTCGTCTGACTGCCTTCAGACTATCGAAAGACTCGAGAGCTAGAGGCTTTTCGAAGGAGGCAGCCAGAGCGATTGCTAGACCAAGGAGAACATCCACCCTTAGAGTCTACCAATCGAAGTGGGAAATCTTCCGAAACTGGTGCAAGTCAGTATCCGTATCCTCGACCAGTACCTATGTAACTCAAATAGCTGACTTCCTCTTATATCTGAGGAAAGAACGATCTCTTTCAGCTCCCACTATCAAGGGTTACAGAAGCATGTTGGCATCAGTCTTCCGTCACAGAGGCTTAGATCTTTCCAACAATAAAGATCTACAGGACCTCCTTAAGTCTTTTGAGACCACGAAGGAGCGTCGTTTGGTTACACCTGGTTGGAATTTAGACGTGGTACTAAGATTCCTTATGTCAGACAGGTTCGAGCCGCTACAATCAGCCTCCCTGAAAGATCTCACCTTAAAGACTCTTTTCCTGGTATGCTTAGCCACAGCTAAAAGAGTCAGTGAGATTCATGCCTTCAGCAAGAACATCGGATTCTCATCTGAAACGGCTACATGTTCTCTACAACTTGGTTTTCTAACCAAAAACGAGCTGCCTTCTCGACCTTGGCCAAAATCGTTCGATATTCCAAGCTTATCGTATATGGTTGGAAATGAACTAGAAAGAGTCTTATGCCCTGTAAGAGCTCTTAAGTTCTATTTAAAACGAACTAAACCTTTACGAGGCCCGTCTGAAGCTTTATGGTGTTCAGTTAAGAAACCATCTTTGCCTATGTCAAAGAATGCTTTATCCTATTTTATCAGACTGTTAATACGAGAAGCTCATTCCCATCTGAATGAGGAAGACCAAGCTTTGCTGAAGGTAAGGACACACGAAGTTAGAGCTGTCGCAACTTCCGTGGCCTTTAAACAAAATAGATCTCTGCAAAGTATAATGGACGCAACCTATTGGAGAAGCAAGTCAGTGTTCGCGTCTTTTTATCTTAAGGATGTCCAGTCTCTTTACGAGAACTGCTACACTCTGGGACCATTCGTAGCAGCGAGTGCATTAGTGGGTGAGGGCTCAACCACTACAATTCCCTAATTCCATAACCTTTTTAATCTTTCTCTTGAAATGTTTTTATTGTTGTTTTTGGGTTGTCCGGAAGGCTAAGAAGCCTTTCGCATCCTGGTTGATTTGGCGGGTGGTCAAAGTCATTTCTTGAGAAGCGCCTAGATTAGAGGTTTTGATGAGGTCCTGTTGTATGGGTTGCAACCCTTGATACTTCAGATCCTAGGGGTCGCTCAGCATCCTAAGAGGATCGCGAGGCTCCGTAAGGAAGACGTACTTAAAAAGGCAGAGTAATTGTTCAAGTCGACTTCCTTACCAGGTACCTATTTATTTTGTTTTTGTTATTTTGATAACTTCTAAAATGAAATAAAAATTCTTAGCTCATATGATGTAAACATATTTTAGCTATTATAATCACCGGCTAAGTTAAATATTAAAAAATGTTATTTTGATAATAAAATAAATTTTTGAATATACTTACCCGGTGATTATAAATTAAAGGACCCTCCCTTCCTCCCCAATAGAGACGCAGTGGACCGAGGAGAAAATTGAGTTCTTTGTTTACAATGAGTAATGGGTATCTGAACGACAGATGGCGCTGTTGAGTACACCCCCTACCTGTGTAGCGATCGCTGGCGAATTTTTCCGTAGAGTTTTTCTGTCGAGCAACAGAGTTGCAGCTATTATAATCACCGGGTAAGTATATTCAAAAATTTATTTTATTATCAAAATAACATTTTAATAGTAAGATGTGTTATTTTTATACTCACTTGTTCATAGACATGCCCACCTTTATCCCCACTGACTAATGAAGTCAAGAGGATGGGATATTAGTTTTAATATCGAGAATGATTTAGGTTGACATTAACCATCAGATGTCACCTTGGTGGACAAGAGGCTTTGAAGGGAAGATGGGATTTTTTTATTATTATTATTATTATTATTATTATTATTATTATTATTATTATTATTGTTAGTAATGTCGATATTGGGTCAGCTTTAGGGATAAAGCAAAATGAACACTAGGCGAGTATAGAAATAATAATTCTCATTTAATTCTAACTTGAAGTTTATTTCATCACTAGGGAGACGCCGTCTTCCATCCTGTAGCAATTATCAGCCTCTCGTCATCAAGAAGTTACGTTGTAAAGTGAAATCTGTAAACCAAGAGAGAACTGTAAATATCGACCGTAAAACTGTGTTATATGGCCAAACACCAAAGGCTGTTCGTTTGTGAGTACTGTGTTATTGGTATTTTGTTAGATTTTTAGTTGCCTAGATTGGGCTTCATTTGTACTTGTAACAACTAATTGCTACATACACTGCATATAAGCTTCGTACATAACTGTTTTATATACAAAACTTTATCTCTTCCTTGTTTAAACCCACACTTCTCTGTCTCTGTCAGCCTTGTCACATTGCCTATTTCTCTAATAAAAATCCTACCGCACATTCCCTGGAATACAAGTAACATTATGGCTCCATGATTTTTACATGTCTTGACCATGGACTTTATTTATGTGAAGGATCAATTATTACTCTTGTCCATTCCCTCAGATCTTTTCCATCATCCAGATGTGCCTTAGAAATTCTTGTCATTCCCTCAATCACACTACTGTATTACTGTAATATAGTAGCATCTCACATGAAATCCTTTTGGCATTGATTTTTTTCTTTAATCTCATAATACTCTTATGATATCATCATTAGTATCTAAAGAATTCAAAATTGTACTTAACCCTTTCAAGTCTTGCTTCCTCAGCTTTACTCTTCTTTCCTCCATATAAAATACAACAAATGCTCAAATTTGTTTCACATTTTGTTTCCCCCTTTTGAGGTACTGTACTGATACAAGAAGAGTACAAGTCTTGTTTTCTCAGTAAGTCTTTATGGTTTAGGTTACTAACCACACACCCCTTTTCTTGATCCCAGACGATGCTGGTACCCATTCACAGCTCGATGGACTTAGAAGTGATAGTTCAAGGTAGAACAAAGATTTAGAAATCATTAGCCCTTCCATCTCTCAGGATGAGAGTAACATACACAGGGCATGAAAATCAGACTATGGTCTACTATATGCATGCAGACTTGGACTTACAACTAGGTAGTGCTTTCAGGTTTAACTTTTGGAGATCTTGATCATCCTTGCCACATGCGTCTACTGTATGTAATCATAATTTTGATGAATGTTTTATTTTTCATTTCACAAACAGAAATTTCTATCTCCCTCATCCCATATTGAGAATTGTTTTATTTTTCATTTCACAGAAAACAGAAATTTCCAGAAATTTCTATCGCCCCCATCCCATATTAGGATTGTGTGCTGCATGCACACTGAAATAGTTTTTAAATTTCTCTGCACATTCATACCCTTTTGTACATCTTTTGCAGACTGATACCTAACTGCTTCCAGCTACAGTCTTGTGTGAGTTGTATAATGATATTATGAATCAAAGAAAGGCTTTTAGGTATGTGAAACTGCAGATTTTAGGTTCCTAAGAAATAATTTTATTTCATTTTAGCCAAAATTTTGTTATGACTAGTTCTATCATGTGCAGTATTAGTCTTTTGACTAGCATCAGAATAAATTCATGCTCTTAGTTACATTTTGCACATCTTATGTACTGTTTATGCTATTGCTATTAATGTTGACACTGGGATTTTAAAAATATTTCAGAAAGCAGTTGCAAGAAATGGCTGAATTAAATGGAATGAGCCTGGTGGAATTTTCTCAGCATGTTGTAGATGGCTCAACCTTTGACAACCTCATGATTCTTCAAAATTTTCACACAAAAAGCCAACCACAACTATTGCCATTATTTGAAAGTTTACAACATTCCATCCAAGGTGATGAGAAGTCCCTTGAAACAGGTCGTTATTCCTTAAAAGTGTCCCAACCTGTTCTAAGCAATTCCAGTGAATCACAGAAAAATGGTGCTAATTTGAATGAGTTAAAGAATGTTGGGGCCTTTGAAAGTATTGTGGATATGCAAAGATCAAGAAATGGTGATAATTTAAGTGAAATGTGTAATATCAATGAAAGCGAATCCTTCAGTTACTTGGGTACTGGCTATTCAGAAAACAGTACAGTGCCTATATGTGACTCATTACCTCATAGAACAGTTATTTCAGAAACTGAAAGTGATTCTGATTCTAATGGAGATATAAATTTTCCTTGTAGTAGTGAACACAAATTTATTGATTCTCTTTCAATAGACCCTTCTCCCTCAGGAGAGCTCTCTGTTGAATCAACAGCACAATCTTCATTAGCTTCTAATGTTTTGGATGTAACTGATTGTTCTGAAACTTCAGGTGACCATGCTAAAACACATGAAAAAGATAATTGCTCAATAGAGGGATCAGTCACTTGTTTTGTTAAGAAAAGTTTTGATTCCGTTAAGGGAGGAAGAAAAAGTGACTCTTTCGAACATTCAAATTCTAGACTTCATGTAGATATAGAAAATTCCTCAAAAAGTAAAGACTATAATCATTTTTTAGATGACTTACTTTTTAACAATGCTCCAAAGAAGACTGTTGAAAAAGCTTCACAAAACAGTGATGAAAGGATAGAGAAAAGAAAAGGTCTGTCCCAAAAACAGGTATTTAATAATAGTGGAGTTGCCAGTTGTAGTAAATACCATGAAAAAATTAAGAAAAATAGCCAACTTTTAAATTCAAGAGAACGGCATCATACTTCAATTCATGATAATGATTCCCACAACACTATTTTGGATCAGCTTTTGTCTGATCATACAATTGGTTCATCTGAGTCTGACAGTGATCAATCATCAGATGTATTGGAAAATGTAGACTGTGTTCTTCCAAGTACTTCAAGTCAACATAAGAAATTAGCAACAATTTCGAGTGATTCTGTGATGAGAGGCAATTGTAAAGCAGCGTGCAAATCAGGTAGAACTACAGAAATAATCACATACAAAGCAGATATCTCTTCAAAAGACAAAGATGAATGTCTAGTGGATAGCAATGATGAAATTCAAGTATTACCAACATCTTTGGAGCTTCAGCACTCTTTGTGGAATGGTCTAGATAAGAGCTTAGATTATTAGGATTTGAAATGTAATTTTCAAATGTATAGTAATACCCCTCTATGTCTTTTTAACCATGAACCGACTTTTGAGCGCAAAACAAATGAGCGCTGACATCAGAGCGCCGTAAATTCAAAAGACGCGTATTGCAGTTGATTGATAGAAATATATTTTGTTTCATTGTTGTTTGGTTATTACAATCATTTGGTTACCATTGTTAATATCATTCCATTTAAGAAAAGTAATTAACATTTTCTCAAAAACTATGTGAATGCGTGCGTTTGTTTTTCTTTGGCTATTACAACAGTTTCGTTACTATCGTTAAAGTCATCCTGTTTTGGAGAATTAAAATAATATTTTTAAAAGGAAAAACACCTACCGGTAGATTTATTTCATTTCACTGAACCCACAATATTGAGAAAATAACATCGTGTGAAAGAAAAGAAAATATGTTGCATGAAGGCTACTGTTACGGAGTCGACAGCGTGCTTAAGAGTAGCAAATAGGCAAGGCATTGGGTAACTGGAAAGTGCAAAGGAAAGACATGCTTTTTTGAAGATGAGTGCACATCTGCCATTGATCATGATCATGTATCAGATCCTGAAAAGTTATTGAGTAGCTTATCAATGATGTGGTTTCGTGAAATGTCTGTGGTATCAAATGGTCCATCAAGGCGAGTCATTTAAGACATCCAATTTAATTTGTATCCTTAAGTAGCTGCTGTTTTTGCAAAGTATCATTCCCTTCATCGGATAATACAATGACAACTGAACTTCAAAGAATTGCCATAAGTGACACAGGGGAAATAGATACAGTATAGCTCAAGAACTTGTTTATATGTATGCTGGCAAAAATTTCCTTGCATTATGTAGTGATGACCCTGGTTGTTGTTTTATATTTGAGATTGATATCTTTGAATCTTAGACTGCAGAAGTAGTACGATGAATTGGCCTGAGATATTTTGTCATATTCACTGGAATGAATAAGAATTTAAGCTGTCACATTACTGTTTTTTATGATTCTGTTTATACATATACAGTTTGTTCCGACGCAATATACAAACCTCATAATCATTCAATATAGGAATTCGCTTCAGCTCAGCTAAAACAGCCGAAGAGCCAGTAAAACCAGGAAGTTGTGCTGATTGGTTGGCTGGCAGTATGGGGTGGAGCCTAACTCCCCCCCACCGCCAACCTGCTTTCCCCATTCACTCGCTTCGGCTCAACGTGGATAGTTGTCTACTCCGCTCTCTACGCTGCAGCCTTTTGCTTTCTCTTGTACTTGTGTACTTGTAGTTGTGTGATAGTAATGGATGAGAAAATTACTCGTAAGATGCAACGTTGTGTAGGCCGTGGCGGGCGCTGCGGTAGGTGGCTTTCGTCACCTTCTGTAGACCTGCACACGCTTTGCCCAACATACAGGGGAAAACCTTGCTCTCAAGGTTCTCCTTGCTGTGAGTGTGAATCCTGGCCGCCCTTGCAGTGGCAAGGTTTTGAGAATTGACGCAAATATCGCCGAAACCTTAAAGCTTCTTCTTTGTAGAGCTCACCTCTTTTGAAGAAGAGGAGTGGGGAGCCGGTGCAAAGTGTGTCGTTTCAAGAAACTACCACAGTCAAGTTTCAAGAAACTACCACAGTCAAGTTTCAAGAAACTACCACAGTCAAGTTTCAAGAAACTACCACAGTCAAGTCTGCTCACGCCCTCTCCGAGACGGAGGAGTGTGCAAGTATGATTTTGGGAAGCATGGATTCACAGCCTGTCGGGGATTTTTTGGATTTCGCCGGGGAAACGGGTGACCTTAGTGCTCCCGCTACTTCGGCAATCTCGAGGGACACCCGACAGATTGTTGGACCGTCTGATATGGATGACGACACGTTACCTGGTAAGATGGAGGAACTTTGGGCGTCTTTCGGATTATGAGGTAAGCCTCTCTTGGATTTGTTAAAACCCTGTTTAACTCTGACGGACGAGATTGAGCAACATTTGAATGTCCCGATTGATGATGAAAACTTGAATGTATATGATTTTGCAACTTTATAAACTCCCATGTTCCCTGATACCCCTGTTATTGCTGACCATGTTCCTGTTAAAGCAATTGTTCCTGGCAAAATGCAAACTTTTTACAAAGGTAAAATAACTGCTGGTACCTGTTAAATCAAGGGAGAGTAAGGTATTAAATACAGAGATTGCTTTAACCACTGCTGGTAAAACCTTTACAGCTTCGCCCGCAGGTCAGTTAAAATTAAAATCTACCAAAACTCCTACAGAGACAATATATTTATCAGGTTCACCAAGTTCACCGACCACGGCTCTTCCTAAAGACATGGCTCTGGTTGTTCATCCTCGTCCAGTGTTGTCTGCTGTAGCCTCGACCACCGTTCCAGTACCTCGGAGGGGACACAAGAAGAGGAATCGTGGGTGGTATTCCTCTTCTAGTTCCTCCTCCTCTCTCCTCCTCTTCGTCTTCATCTTCTGACTCTTCTCCCCCAAGGAGAAAGAGGAAGGGGAAGAAGAAGAAAGCAAAGATGGCCAGGAAGCCCAGTCTCAGTCGAAGGGACATGGCGCCCCGACACACCTCTTCTCCTCTTGAGGATGAGGGAGAGGTGCGAGATTCCCGCATTCCCCGCGCTAGTGGGATTGTTCATGGCAAATCTCGCACAAAGCCTCCATGCACGACAACCGCGCTCAAGGGCGTAGGTATCGTCTCCCAGAGCATGGTGATGGGGTCCTCGGGCCCCCGAGCTAGTGCTCAGACTCGAATTGAACCGCTCTTGAGCGGGGAAATGAGAGTCCTAGCTTAGGCACGAGAAACCTCAGCTGTGGTCTCTCGTGAAGAATCCATGGTAGGCATGACTACCTTCACGGGGGTAGCCACATGGACCAACTCCGCGACTCTTGTGTTGCATGAGCAGGGAGCAGGCCCAGACAGCCGTGCACTTGACCAGCGCGACTCGGGCCCGGCATGGAGCCACCTCGCGGCCCAGCCCGCGGCAGGGGGCCCAGGTTGGGCATGACCAGGCTAGTTCTCGCACATACCAGCCGTGCGAGATGCAGCCAACCCCTATGCTTTCTGGCCATGTAACAGGTGAGGCCGCGCGCACCACTCACGCGACTAACCTGTCTACACCTCCTGGTGTGAGCGCTGCAGTTCCCAGCGACCCCGTCGCGCTTGAGCTCCTTCGGGAGCTTCGTGGGGCTCGCAGCTACCAGTCACGCACTCGGTCGCAGTGGGAACCTCGATGCATTCCATCGGGGATGGACCCTGCCAGGGTCCTTCCTTGACTCCTGAATACACGCCTGATTCGGTCTTAGGGCCAGAGCGAAGGTATTCATGGGGGATGTCATCACCCGTGCAGTATGTCGCTTCCCCTACACCTACAGATGTAGCGGGGCCAAGGGATCAGCCACTTCCACGGCCTTTACCGGCCGTGGAGACGGAAGATCCCGAGGTGGAGTCCACACATGTGTGAGATCAATGGCCTCGAGGCTTCTCCTGCGGTAGTGTCTGAGGATAAGTGTACAGCCTGGAGATCCTATGGGGAGCTTCGGAAGGCAGTTCATGGCCTATCACACTATCCTGGTCGAGACAGGCTGCTCGAGCATTGGACCGACTGAGTGACCAGATCGCAGGACCTGGTGACTCGCTTAGGAGCCAAGGTTCGAACAGCTTCTCCCTCAAGCACTTCAGCGACAGAAGAGGTACTATGTCACAGAGTCCTCTGTACCTTGTCCTCTCCCTCTCGACCCCGTGGTCGGAGCGCTTGCTGGGGTTTCCTCGCTTGAGAGCTTGAAATCCCAGTGTTTCCTTCTTGGCCTCTGAGATTTCAACTATGGAGTCCATCTCTGTAGCTGCTCTCAATGCTGCTTCGTGGCTCGACCTCTGGTGTGGTACGGCCACAGTGTTCGCGCGGGGCACCAAGCTTGCTACCCCCGAACACATGGAGCAGTACAGGAACCTAGCTTTGTCTGGTGGGAAAGCTGTTGCTTTTCTCTTGGACCAGCTTGCTACCCAGTATGCTAATCTGATCCTCAAAAACCACAAGGCAGTAGCCACTCGTTTGGCGAGACATTGGTTCAGGAGAGGCCCTGGCACTCAGGAACACTCCTATTAGAGCTGCAACTTCTCTCTTTCCACCAAAGGAAGTTCGGGCCGCGCGGGATAAATGGTGCCTTGACTCGAAGGACTCCATTATCCACCAGGCATAAGGCTGCGAGTTCCAAGGGACCTGGTCCCGCGAAACCATCTGCAGCCAGGCCGAGTCAGGCCAAGCCCACTGTAAGTAGCAAGGGTACCGCTGGTCGTGCTCGTGCTGCTCCTGTGCAGCCGAGACCTTCTCCTGTTCAGAAGGGTTCTGCCCCCAAGCAGACCTTTTAGCCTCCCTTAGGAGCTCCTCCACATTGGGGAAAGAACAGGGGCAAGCGAGGGAAAGGGAAACGCTGTTTGGCTTTCCCCTTCCCATGCTGTCGAAGGTAGGGGGATGCCTATCGTGCCATTGGGCGATGTGGCAGCACCTTGGGGCCGAGGAATGGGTAGTGTTGTCCCTTTGCGAAGGGTACAAGCTCCCATTCATGCTCGTGCTCGGACAGAGTGTCGAAAGACAGAGTGTTGAAGCACAGAGCGTCGAAGGACAAAGTGTCGAATGGACAAAATGTCGAACAGACAAAGTGTCGAACAGACAATGTGTCGAACAGACAATGTGTCGAAATTATAAAAATGATAAATGATAAAATATAAATGATAAAAAGAGAGAGAATACAGTATCCATTTAACTAACGACCTAATTAACCTTTAACTATATAATAATGTTTACATTGGTATATCCTTACATATAACTATATAACAATGATAAAATATAAATGATAAAAAGAGAAAGAATACACTATCCATTTAACTAACGACCTAATTAACCTTTAACTATAAAATAATGTTTACATTGGTATATCCTTGCTTATAACTATATAACAATGTTTACAATGATATATCCTTACATATAACAATTCTTACATTGTTATATTCTTGCATGCATATTCTAGAGAGAGATAGAGAGAATATATATACGGTATTCAGTCTGTTAACTTCCTTCGAGATTCAAGTTTCAATTTAAATTTCCATTCTACCTAACTTATAATAATGGAAATAATCAAGACTCAAATGGGTGGAAAGAAACTGCTACATGAAGGCTATGCATACGTGATAGATAAAGTGGTTAACGAAAGAATATATTGGAAATGTGAAAAACGAAACTTGTAACGGCAGAACAATAACTCAAGGTGAAACAATTTCCAAAACTACTGAGCATTCACACCAGCAAGACAGTTCTCAGATTGATGCTATAAAAGTTATAGATAAGATAAAAATTCATTCTAAACATTCCGAAGAAATTCCATCTTCTATAATAAATCAGTGCACAAACGATGGTCCAGTCTCCATAGTTGGAAAGCTTCCAAGAAAGGAATCTCTAGCTCGAACATTTAGGAGAGTTCGAAATTCAACTTTTAGCGGTGAAAACTTAACTGTAACAACGAGGGGAGAGCCATTCTTATTATTTGATGAAAATGGCATAAAAATATATTCAACAACCCAGAATCTCAACACTTTGAGCTCCAACAGAAGATGGTTCTGTGACGGAACTTTCAAGTCGGCCTTTAATGGAAATAAACTATATACCATTCATGGTCTTATTGATCAAAACATGACTTTACCCTTAATGTACTGCATTACCGAAAACAAAGATGAGACTTGTTATTCCATTATTTTTTAGTTTTTGTCTGCTAAGCAACTAAATCCTATTTCCATTACCGCTGATTTTGAACACTCGGCCATCAACCAAATGAGAATTATTTTCCCGGAGTCCACAATTTATGGATGGTTCTTTCACTTCGGGCAGTGTTTGTGGAGAAAAATCCAAGCCCTAGGATTGCACACATGGTATAACGAGCGTAATAATGCTTTTATTATAAAGCAAATTCAGGCCCTCGCATTTGTTCCCCCCTGTGATGTTTGTGCTCTGTTCAATAAGTTAATTGAGTCTTTTGATGATGAAACCGATAAAACATTAAGAGAATTTTTACAATATTTTGAAGCTACATGGCTTGGAATCGTCCAGAGGGGAAGAAGAAGAAAGCCATTATATGAAATTGACTTGTGGCCAGTTCACGAGAGAGTTGCAAAAGATTTGCCTAGGACCAATAACTCCGTTGAAGGGTGGCATAATGCTTTTCATAGAAGAGTGAAGATTTGCCACCCAACAGAGGACAAACTTTTACGAAAACTTCGTATGGAGCAGGCCAGCACTGAAATGATTCTAGGACAAATTCAACAAGGCCGTGATGTAAAAAGAAAATACAAGAAATATTCTCTCCTTAACCTAAGACTAAAAAGTATTTTTGATACATATGACGTCAATGATGGGTTACAATATCTTCGAGCCATCGCTCACAATCTTTAAATAAATATTGCTACTGTACAAGTTTTTTTAATACATTAATACATTTGTATTTTCATATTTTATGTCTTCTCATAAATAAATTTTTATTGCTTATATTGATGTATGATGTATAATTATGATCCTATATCCATTTTATTTTTTCAAAAGCGCTGAATGACCTTGTAATCCCAGTGCTTGGCGTAAGCCTAAATTAAATAATCAACTCAAAAAACATTTATAACTCCTTGTAACTCTCTATCTTCTGGATGACCTTGAAGTCCCATTGCTTGACGTAAGCCTAAAATCAATAATCAAATCCAATCTATCTCTCTCTCTTTTTAACTTTTGTCCATTCGACACTTTGTCCATTCGACACTTTGTTCATTCGACACTTTGTCCTTCGACGCTCTGTCCTTCGACGCTCTGTCCTTCGACGCTCTGCCTTTCGACACTCTGTCCTAATACCATTCATGCTTCATCGGCCCCCCTATCCTCTACTCCAATAGCGTTCCACACGTACGCTCCAACATCGCCGAAGGCTCTGGCCTTTGGAGGCAGAGGTCCAGGAAATGTTGTAGAAGGATGCGCTAGAAGTCGTACATGATCAGTCACCAGGGTTCTACTGTCGTCTCTTCCTTGTCGAGAAGGCGACAGGAGTTTGGAGACTGATCATCGACCTTTCGCCATTGAACAAGTTTGTTCAACAAACTGCGTTCAAGATGCTGACAGTTCGCTCTTTGCTGTCAGCCATCAGGCAGTACGACTTCATGCTTTCGATAGACTTGAAGGATGCGTACTTTCAAGTACCAGTTCATCAGTCATCTCGAAAGTACCTCTGTTTCACCTTCTAGGGCACAGTGTTCTAGTTCAAAGTCCTGTGCTTTGGACTGTGCACAGCTCCCCAAGTGTTCACGCGAGTGTTCACGACGGTAGCAGCTTGGGCCCACTCGAGGGGCATCCGCCTACTGATGTACCTCGACGACTGGCTGATTCTCGCTTCCTCGTAGTAGCAGTTGATTCAGGATCGAGACTCACTTCGGGAAGTTTGTCGCGATCTGGGGATCGTGGTGAACTATGAGAAGTCGAGCCTCATTCCCAAGCAGAAGGTGAAGTATCTGGGAATGCTGATTGACTCGGCAGCAGCTCGTGTTCTTCCCTCGGAAGAACGGATCGGCAGACTCAGAGAGGTTGCGCAGCCGTTCCTGTCGCAGGAACAACTTCCAGCCCTCCAGTGGCAAGCTCTTCTAGGTCACCTCTCCTCGCTTGAGAAGTTTGTTCCTTTCATGGGGATCCATCTCCGCTCTCTTCAGTGGTGTCTGAAGGAGCAGTGGTCGGCAGCCACCGATCCTCCCTCTTGTCCGGTCCTCATGGAACGCGAGTTAAGGAAGGATCTCCTTTTGTGGCTAAACGAGGAGAACCTCACAAGAGGGTTTCTGATAAACCCTCCTCCACCTCAGTTCCGTCTGTTCACAGACACGTCCATGGAAGGTTGGGGTGCACACCTGGACGACGTAGTCGGGTCAGGTGTGTGATCGGAAGAGGAGAAACACCAGCACATCAACGTGCTGGAAATGATGGCAGTCTCGAGAGCACTCTTTCATTTCCAGGCCCGTTTGAGAGAGCACTCGTTAGTGCTGATGAGCGACAACACATCCGTGGTCGCGTACGTCAACAAGTTGACGAGGTAGGTGTTTCTGTGGGCAGAGAGTCAACACTAAACCTTGTCAGCCAGGTACATTCCAGGCAAAAGAAATGTTCTGGTAGACGCCCTAAGTCGCAGGAACCAGGTAATAGGGGCAGAATGGTCTCTTCACTCTTGGGTTGTGAGTCGAGTACTCGACCTCTGGGGAGAACCATGCATCGACCTATTCGCAATACGGCACAACGTCAAGCTTCCCATGTTTTGCTCCCCAGTACCAGATCCCGAGGCTGCGTTTGAGAACGCACTGCAACATCCTTGGGATCTACTGGATTGCTACGCGTTTTCCCCCTTTTGCTTGCTTAGCACAGTCCTGTCCCGGGTCCTAGTAACCCTAGGACTCAGGATGACTCTCATTGCCCCACTATGGCCACACATGGAGTGGTTTCCCGATCTGTTGTCGCTCCTGGTTGAGGCACCGAGAGAGCTACCCCACTGGCCCAATCTCCTTCGGCAACCCTTGTCGAACAGGTACCACCAGGCGGTGCAGTAGCTCAGACTTCACGCGTGGAGACTATCCAGCATCTCATCAGGACGCGAGGCTTTTCGCGACTCGCTGCGAGAGAGATGTCTGGGTACCTTAGAAGATCCTCCTCTTCAGTCTACCAGGGGAAGTGGTTGGTCTTCTGTGATTGGTGTAGTGGAAGGGGGTATCTCTCCAGTCGTAGCCTGTCTGGCTCAGATCGCAGACTTCCTAGTCTTTCTTCGCAGAGATAAGCTCCTTTCGGTTTCTGCCATTAAAGGGTACAGGTCTGCCCTTGCAATGGTGTTTCGTCTGAAGGGCATAGATATCTCTAACGCCCTAGAGATTTCTATGCTCATTAAGAGCGTCGAACAGTCATGTCCCCTAAGGGAACTTCGAGTTCCCCAGTGGGATTCACCTTAGTTCTTGGGTCTCTTACTCGTGCTCCGTACGAACCCTTGAGCCGTGCCTCAGACAGACACTTCACCCTTAAGACTGTTTTTCGGCTAGCCTTAGCATCGGCGAAGAGAGTAATGTCACTCACGCAGAGGGTTGGAAGGAGATATCCTTGAATTTTGTACCAGAGTTTGTGGCCAAGACTCAGAACCCATCAATCCACGATCTCAGGTTCGAGGCCTTCACTATTCCTTCCTTACCGGATACGGCGAGCGGCGGTTCAGGTGAGAGGCTTCTCTGTCCCGTCAGGTGTCAAGGGCGTATCTTAAGCGAACTCGGCATCTCAGACCTGAATGTCGACGACTCTTTGTTAGCACCGGCAGAGCCAAGAGGGAGGTGTCGAGGAACACGATATCCTTCTGGATCCGTGAAACCATCCGTAAGGCGTATGAGACTTCCTCAAGAGTCCAAGCACCAGCGAGGGTTAAAGCTCACGAGATCAGGGGCATTGCCCCCATACTCGCTTTCAAGAGAAATCTTGTTGTGGGCCAAGTGCTGAAGGGTGGCGTTTGGAAACGCCAGACCATCTTTACGGCTTTTTACTTGAGGGAGTTTACGCACAAGTCCTTGGACACCTTTGTTCTTGGCCCTGTGGTAGCAGCTCAAGCTATTGTCTGACCTCTCCAGTTCCTCTGGGACAGGGAAGTCTCTTGCCTTGATTTTATGGTATGTGTGGCAGTGTGAAAGCAGTCTGTCTCCTCCCTTGGAGTTCCATACATCAAGACAAGTCTTCCCAGGTAAGATTGCTAGAGTTTGTTTACAGGTATTCTCCCCCCGTCTTCTGCTAGGCAGGGAAGACGGTGGATGTATAAACCCTTTGCCTTTTGGTTTTGGAGGTTCATCCAGTCACAGTAACCTTAGGGTCGAGTGTCTCTTACATTTACGCGCTCAGGTCGCGAGATGCACTTACACATTGCGCGACGGCTCCCAGTCTCTCAGACCCCACCATCATCATGTCAGGTCAAGAGATAGGGGTAGGTAGATATAGTCCTCTGCTCTCATTTGAGACCAAGTGTATATCCGGGCAGTTAGCTGTCCACAAGCAGCAAAGGCAGACCTCCCACCAACCAATGAGTCTTCCTATATTAAATGATTACGAGGTTTGTATATCGCGTCGGAACAAATGTCAATTTGTCCTAAATTGTATTTTTCCTAACCATACAAACCTGTAATCATTTAATATAAATGTCTGCCTCTACCACCCCTCTCATGTTCCACATTGAGCCTATAGCGTTTGAATGAGGAAACCAGGCTGTCGGTAGGGGGTGGGGGGTGGGGGGAACGGAGCTAAGCTCCGCCCCATATCGCCAGCCAAGCAATCAGCACAACTGCCTGGTTTTACTGTCTCTTCGGCTGTTTCAGCTGAGCTGAAGCGAATTGCTATATTAAATAATTACAGGTTTATATAGCTAGGAAAAATACAATTTAGGATAAATTGTCATTTTTTTATTTACATATCATCACAAATAAGAATTAAAAATGTCCCATTTAGTTTTTCTCCCTCTTTCTGAATAAAGCTGCAGACCTATCTCAATTTTTTAGAATAATATTTCGAACATGGAATGATTTTAATGATTGTAACTGACTATTGTAACCATCAATTGTCACTGTTCAAAAGTCAGTGAATCCTTTTTACCTTACATCATATCCGAATTTTTGTTGCTCATCCTTAGTTAATAAGTTGAAAAATAAATCTACATTATGTGGTTTTACAACACCTCGCATCAGTCTCCATTGCTCAGTAACGATGAAAAAGGGCTAAAAATGCAAACCAATCAAAATATATTTTTTTTATAGAACTAGAAGATACCTATATTCAATATGGAAATATTTGTATATGTATATAGAAAATATGAAAAATATAAAGAAAAACATGTGCTATATCTGAAGACACCACTTTGATCCTTCTCTAAGACATACAGTACTGTACAGGTATGTAAATGTTTCGTGAGTGATGTGCTGATGGCTTCACTACTTTGTTGAGTCGAACTGTTAATTCATGAATGGTTGTTATTAGTATGATATGCTTACTACTTAATCTGTGACTGTTAAAAATGAAATAAAGATAACCTAAGATATATCATCAATAACTCTAAACAAGGATTAAATTATTAATAGAAAAATTCACAGGTAAGTCTCTCAAACAGCTTCTCCTTTGTTTTGGCTTGTTGGCCTCCTGCGTATGGATATATTTTGTTGTCTACAATAGTTCTCGTGTGTTGTGCGTACACATTGAAGTTAGCCAATATGACATTGCAAGATAAGTTGGACATTTTCAAAAGATATGAAAAATGGAAAAAGTAGTATCTATTGCCAGCATCTTAGGTCTATCTTGGACAATGGTGTCTACTATTAGTCAACAAGGACCACACTGTTCAATATTGAAAAGGCTTCATTGTCTGAAACTTATACTATCAATGTGAAGAGGTATAATTTTCCATGAAATGGAGCACTTATTATCCCTTTGGATCAAAAGGCAAATACAGTAATTGAATGGATTCCTACAAGATACTGTTCCAAGAGGAGGCAAGTTTTTGTTTGATACTTCCTGTCATTTGGATGGCCTTTAGGTTTTGGAAATGAGCACTAGCTTTATTATAAGCCCTGCAGCATTTCCACACAATACAAGTGTGAGGTAATCAACGTAGGCCTTGGATTCACGGTCTTAGGCCTCTTCTTTTATGATGAAATTTTGCAATTACTTACTTATCCAAAAGAGGCTAGTCTCATCCATATTGAAAACTTGTTCATGCAAATAACCCCTTCATCAATGATGGTTTAGAACGTCTTGTTTATGTACTCATCAGTGGCAGCTTCTAAATGCAGGAACACACATTAAGGTTGAACCTCTTAAAATCTATCAAACCATTGAATGCAGTTGTTTTCTGGGTCTTCGTCACTGCTATCTGTAAACTTCTCAGGGAGGTGCCTCGCCTTCTCATGTTTGGTGTTGGTATCCAGTACAATTTTCTTTCTCCTACAGTGACTTTTCCAAAGTGTTAATGCAGACTCCATCCTTATGATGGCCTTATTGTGGGAAGTGACCACCCATTTTGATATCTTGTTTAAAGTGTCATTTGCTATCGCCCTTTGTGATATATAGTAGCTTAAAGTAAATTCGTTGATGCAGTAATGGTGGTCTAAAAAGTTTCTCCCTTCATTAAGCATGTTGAGGAGTTTCGAACTCTCCGCTATAGTAGGCATCTTCCTGTGATGCTTGGGTTCACTGC
>NC_090730.1:33264223-33299223 GCF_036898095.1 Palaemon carinicauda
TAAATTTTGCACATTTAGACGTGTTTTTCATATTCAAATAAGCCATATATATTTTTGATACATTAATGTCTGGATTCTCTTAACGACCTCGGGATCAGAGCCCCAGGCGAAATCACACAAAGACAAGAGCTTGGGTCCGGCCGGGAATCGAACCCTGGTCGGCAAGCTTGTATAGACAGTGACTAAGCCACTTGGCCATGAAGAAAGATAAAAGTCAATGACAATTCTTCTGTACTTATACCTGTCGAATTCAGGTATTTTGTACTTAGAATTGAAATCAACCCATCTTCACCATCGTAGCTAATTGGTAGTTTGTTACTTGGCATTCAATTAATGATAAATTTTGCACATTTAGACGTGTTTTTCATATTCAAATAAGCCATATATATTTTTGATACATTAATGTCTGGATTCTCTTAACGACCTCGGGATCAGAGCCCCAGGCGAAATCACACAAAGACAAGAGCTTGGGTCCGGCCGGGAATCGAACCCTGGTCGGCAAGCTTGTATAGACAGTGACTAAGCCACTTGGCCACGAAGAAAGATAAAAGTCAATGACAATTCTTCTGTACTTATACCTGTCGAATTCAGGTATTTTGTACTTAGAATTGAAATCAACCCATCTTCACCATCGTAGCTAATTGGTAGTTTGTTACTTGGCATTCAATTAATGATAAATTTTGCACATTTAGACGTGTTTTTCATATTCAAATAAGCCATATATATTTTTGATACATTAATGTCTGGATTCTCTTAACGACCTCGGGATCAGAGCCCCAGGCGAAATCACACAAAGACAAGAGCTTGGGTCCGGCCGGGAATCGAACCCTGGTCGGCAAGCTTGTATAGACAGTGACTAAGCCACTTGGCCACGAAGAAAGATAAAAGTCAATGACAATTCTTCTGTACTTATACCTGTCGAATTCAGGTATTTTGTACTTAGAATTGAAATCAACCCATCTTCACCATCATAGCTAATTGGTAGTTTGTTACTTGGCATTCAATTAATGATAAATTTTTCACATTTAGACGTGTTTTTCATATTCAAATAAGCCATATATATTTTTGATACATTAATGTCTGGATTCTCTTAACGACCTCGGGATCAGAGCCCCAGGCGAAATCACACAAAGACAAGAGCTTGGGTCCGGCCGGGAATCGAACCCTGGTCGGCAAGCTTGTATAGACAGTGACTAAGCCACTTGGCCACGAAGAAAGATAAAAGTCAATGACAATTCTTCTGTACTTATACCTGTCGAATTCAGGTATTTTGTACTTAGAATTGAAATCAACCCATCTTCACCATTGTAGCTAATTGGTAGTTTATTACTTGGCATCTTCACCATCGTAGCTAATTGGTAGTTTATTACTTGGCATTCAATTAATGATGGGTTGATTTCAATTCTAAGTACAAAATACCTGAATTCGACAGGTATAAGTACAGAAGAATTGTCATTGACTTTTATGTTTCTTCGTGGCCAAGTGGCTTAGTCACTGTCTATACAAGCTTGCCGACCAGGGTTCGATTCCCGGCCGGACCCAAGCTCTTGTCTTTGTGTGATTTTGCCTGGGGCTCTGATCCCGAGGTCGTTAAGAGAATCCAGACATTAATGTATCAAAAATATATATGGCTTATTTGAATATGAAAAACACGTCTAAATGTGCAAAATTTATCATATATATATATATATATATATATATATATATATATATATATATATATATATATATATAAATATATATATGTATAATATATATTAATGAAATCTCGACTGGGACAAAGAAGAAGAAGCATATACCCATCAAAAAGAGAGATGGCTCTGTTATAGCAACAGAAGATGAAGAAAGACGACGTTGGATGGAACACTGTAGTGAGGTTATGAATATGACATATGAAGGGAGTAATTTGATTGATATACCTGAAGCTGATGAAGACCTTGACGTGCCCATGAATGAATTTAGTGTGTTTGAAGTTGAAGCCATCCTAAAAAACTAAAGAGATGGAAAGCCCCTGGATACGATGGAATAACTGCCGAGATGATACTCGCCGAAAATGAAGTGACTCCGAGACTACTTACAAGATTATTTTGTCGAATATGGCATGAAGAGGCAAAACCTGGTGAATGGGAGTTAGGAGTGTTGGTGAAAATAGCTAAAAAGGGAGACCTGGCTGATTGCAATAATTACAAAGGCATAACAGTTACTTCAGTTGTTATGAAAATATATAGTATGCTTATTCTTAAGAGACTGGAGAGATAGATTGATGAAAAGCTGAAAGATGAACAAGCATGATTTCGCAAAGGTAGAAGTTGCACTGACCAAATTTTCATTTTGAGACATACAGCAATGCGTAGAATATAGAAATCCCTTTTTGATGATATTTGTGGACTATGACAAAGCCTTTGTTAGTGTGCACTGGCCAATTTTGTGGAAAGTCCTGTGTTATTATGGAATTCCTCTTAAATATGTAAATTTTGAATATAAAACTTACCCGCTGGTTATATAATGGCTAAAGTCTCCTGACGCCCTGGCAGAATTTTAAATCTCGTGCTATCGTATATATACCAGGTGTACACCAGCGCCCTTGTGGTACCACAGGTGGAACTACACCCACAAGCCTCAGATCTTCTTCTGCTGCTCCGCTGGCTGCATATAGAAAATTCGCTCTTGCTGTTTTACTCTGGTCGTATTTGGTGATGTACAACCTTTTTTGAGTTTGGGCTATCGTTGATTTGTTCTCCTTTTCATTTAATCTTGAAATCTTTTGGTTCGGGGTTATTTTTATTAATTTAACCTTTGTTTTTTGATTGTCAGTCTTTCTCTTTACCATTCAATATGGCCGACCCCTCCCCTGTTATTCGTAAGTGTGTTAGTGAAGGGTGTCGTGCTCGACTCCCTAAGAGTTCTATTGATCCACACAGTATTTGTGTTAAATGTAGGGGGAAACCATGTACTTTTGATGATAGATGTAATTAATGTTTTTCATTGACGGAATCTGAATGGGTAACATACGAACTTCATGTTAAAAGACTAGAGATGGACAGGGTTAGGCGTAGTTCGTCACGATCTGTTGATGTAGCCTTATCTAATACTAATGATCCTTCCTCCGTAGTGGTAGATCAACAACCGAACGATCCTTCCCTGAAAGACATGTTTACCGCTATTCTGGCTCTCGGTGAGAAAGTTGAGTCATTAGCAGCAGATAGAAATAAGATTTTTTCTGAATTAAAGGTACTGAATAATCGTGATTCTATCGGAAATGTGGAAAGTGTCTCTGAATTAAAGGTACTGAAAAATCGTGATTCTATCGGAAATGTGGAAAGTGTCTCGAATATATTCAGTGTTGCAGAGGGTGCGTCTGCATGATCTTGTGGTTCGCCAGCCTACGACCTCTTTCGAGCTCCCGAACCCATGAGAGAAGTAAAGTCGGACGGCCAAAGGGAACGAGAAGCTTCATCAATCGTGCAGACGTTCCCTTGAACGTTCCTGCTGCCGTAGCACAGGTCGTTCACCCTCATCGTAGGAAAGATGAGGTTGGTACGTTATCCCTGTCCTCTGATGAAGGATCGAGTAGTGAAATCTGGCATCGTGCGTCCAGACCGCTTAAGAGATCGTATGCGGTCGTTCAGCGTCCAGAATCGCCTGCGCGTCCAGGCTGTAGTACGTAGGATTCGCCTGAACGTTTCCGTTCTCCTGACGCTTGTACGCCTGAGAAACGCTCAGATCATGGCGTTCGTGTAGAGAATATACAATCCGATTCAGAATTTGTATCTTTGGTCGATGTTACTATTCATGCACCACCACTTCCTTTTGACTGACTTTTGTCACCCGAAAAGCGTGGTGATAATGATGTTGATATTCCTTTGAGTAAGGAATCGAATGTACGAACGAACGATCCTAAGTGGTCGATGCTTTTAGACCTGAAACAACAACTCTCGTCGTTCATGGAGTCTTATCAACCGGCTGTTGGCAGTGCGATTGGGCGTCAGACGTCGGACCAGTTGTCGCACAGGCGGCCTGTGTTCTCTATTGCTGACGAGTTATTGCACAGGCGGTCTCCCATTCGCAGTGCTCAGCAGCAGGTTGATATAGATGAGTCACGTCAGAGAGTTGTTGCTAAACAAATATCGACTTCCGAACGTTATGAGGAACGCCGGCGTTGGCAAATGGACGCAATGCGTCGCCGTGACGACTCTCAGCAGTCAACTTTCGATGCTATGAAGCGTCAGCGTCAACAGCAAGTGGACGCTAGGCGTCCACGAGACGACTGTCGTCAGTCTACTTATGACGACATTTAGCGTCGGCGTCAACAGCAAGCGGACGCGCGGCGACATTCGGCAGTTGACTCCTGATTCCAAGCGTCGTTCAGTTCAACAACAAGCGGACGCTAAGCGTCCATGCGACGATTCTCGGCAGTTAACCATTGACGTCGAGCGTCAACCTGTCCATGTCACACATCAGTCGACCTCTACCTCTCCTCTTCGGTTGGATGCAGTTAGTGATTTTGGCAATCAGTCTCATTCAGACTTTGTTCCTTTAGTTCAGGCTGCAGCAGTTGCTGCACTGTCAGAAGATGAACTTGAAGAAAAGTCCGTTGTGGTCGAACCTTTAGAGGAGGTTTCTGATCATGAAGAAGATAAACATTATCAACATGCTGTTGATCTTAAAAAGTTTATGTTAATTCTTATGGAGGTTTTTCCTGATCATTTTACCCCTGTGGCCCCTCGTTTTCCTCCATCAGAATTTATCTTAGGTAAAGCAACCAAAGATCCTGTGTATACTAAGATGGTGCTTTCATGTTCTTCTAAACGGGCCTTAAAGTTAATGGGTTCCTGGATGGACAAGAAGAGAGCTATTGGCAAATCGGCCTTTGCTTTTCCTCCGGCAAGATTGTCCTCTAAATCCAGTGTGTGGTACGAGACTGGGGAAGTACTGGGCTTGGGATTTCCTTCGTCTGCCTAGGGGGATTTCTCGAGTTTGGTGGATTCGTCTCGTCGTCTGCCCTTAAGGAAAACAAAGGTATGGTGGTCAATGGCAGAGTTCGACCATTTACTTAAGGATTTGTTTAGGGCCTTTGAAGTGCTGAATTTCCTAGACTGGTCTTTGGGAGCCTTAAGTACGAGGGTATCCAATATGAAGGACACAGACACTAGTGGCCTTGTTCATTTCATGTCCTGCTTGGACAAAGGTGTGAGGGATGGCTTTAACGAGTTAGCTGCCCTTTTCACAGCTGGAATCCTTAAGAAAAGGGCCACTATGTGTTCTTTTCTCTCGGCGGGGGTTTCTCCTTATCAGAAAGCGGAACTATTGTTCGCTCCTTTGTCTTCTACCTTATTTCCGCAAGAGTTGGTAGGAGAGGTTGCAACTGCTCTTACCCAGAAGATCACGCATGATTTGATGACCAACACGGCCAGGAAAGTTCTGCCTTCTACCTTTACTTCTTGTAAGCCTAAGGAAGCCTCTACGGGTGTTCGGCCTTCTCAGCCCTTTCGTGGTAAAGTTTCCAGAAGAGGTTCTTTCAAACCAGACAGCAGAAAACCTATGAGCAGAGGAACTAAGACTAGCCGAGGTAGAGTCTGACTGCCCTATCCTTCAGACAGCAGTGGGTGCCAGGCTGATCTACTTCTGGAAGGCCTGGGAGAGGAATGGAACCGACCCCTGGTCCGTTCAAGTGTTAAGGGAGGGTTACAAAATCCCTTTCTTATCGATTCCTCCATTAGTAACAGATCCGGTGGATCTTTCGCCCAAATACAGGGAGGGTCCGGAGAAGCAAGCCATGCGGCTTCAGATGTCTCAATTATTAGAAAAGCAAGCAATAGAGGAAGTGCAGGATGTAACATCTCCGGGGTTTTACAACCGACTTTTCTTAGTCCCCAAGAGTTCGTGGGAGTGGAGACCTGTTCTGGACGTAAGTGTTCTAAATGGTTACGTCCAGAATACGACGTTTACAATGGAGACTCAGAAGACGGTTCTTACAGCGGTAAGGAGGGAAGATTGGATGTTCTCGATAGACCTCCAAGACGCCTATTTCCATATACTGTACCAATACATCCCAGCTGCAGACGTTATCTGAGATTCATGGACGGGAACAAGGTCTTCCAATTCTGGGCTCTTTGTTGTGGACTCTGCACAGCCCCTCTATTGTTTACAAAGATCATGCTGAATGTAGCAAGCATGCTGCATTCGAGGGGGATCAGGGCCTCCCTGTACCTGGACGATTGGCTGATAAGAGCCTCCTCAGCCGATTGTTGTTTGAAGGACCTAAGAATAACTCTGGAATTAATCAAGGAACTGGGCCTCCTGGTGAGTTCGAAAAAATCGCAACTGACTCCATCCCAGGAGATTCTTTATTTGGGGATGGAGATTCACAGTCGGAGTTTTCGGGCTTTTCCGTCGCCTGTGAGAATACAGTCAGCTCTCCAAAAGATCCAAGCTTTTCTGAAGAAAGAACTCCGTTCCGTAAGGGAATGGATGAGCCTTCTGGGGACACTCTCATCATTAGAGAAGTTCGTGACTCTAGGGAGGTTGCATTTGCGTCCCCTTCAGTTTCATCTCAATCATCATTGGAAGAAAGGGGACAGTCTCGACAGAGAAACAGTTCCCATCACGAACTCCATGAAGTCTCATCTTCAGTGGTGGAACAATGAACACAGACTGAAGGAAAGCTTGTCTTTACATCAGAAGAGCCCAGACCTCGTGTTGTGTTCCAACGCCTCAAACCCGGGGTGGGGGCCAACACTGGGGAAGAAAGAACTCTCGGGAGCTTGGACAGTGGAGCAAACATCTCTCCACATAGATCAAAAGGAGCTTTTGGCAATTCATCTGGCCCTTAAAGGCTTCGAAAAGCATATCAGGGGCAAAGTAGTCCAAATCAACGCGGACAGCACTACTGCTCTGTCCTACATAACAAAACAAGGCGGGACCCACTCGTGGACTTTGTACGTGATAGCATGACCTCTTCTCATATGGGCAGAGGAAAGGAAAGTAACTCTCTTGACTCGGTTTATTCAGGGAGTCAACAATGTGAGTGCAGACAGACTCAGCAGGAGGAGTCAGATTCTACCCACGGAATGGATTTTACACCAAGACGTCTGCAAAAGTCTGTGGCGTTTATGGGGTCGTCCTCTCGTGGATCTCTTTGCAACCGCAAAGACAAAGAGACTGGAGTGTTACTGCTCACCAGTACCAGATCCTGAAGCCTTCCACATAGACTCCTTTCTAATGAATTGGTCGCACATGGAGGTTTATGCTTTTCCCCCATTCAAGATTCTCTACAAAGTGATACAGAAGCTCGTATCTCACGAAGAAACCAGGATGACACTGATAGCTCCGTTCTGGCCGTCAAGAAGTTGGTTTCTCGAGGTACTGGAATGGATGGTAGATGTCCCGAGAAGCCTTCCCTTAAGACCAGATCTTCTCAGACAACCTCACTTGGCTCGAAACCATCTAAACCTCCGAGCTCTACGTCTGACTGCCTTCAGACTATCGAAAAACTCGCTAGAGCTAGAGGATTTTCGAAGAAGGCAGCCAAGGCTATTGCGAGAGCAAGGAGGTCTTCCACCATTAAGGTGTATCAGTCCAAGTGGGAGGTGTTCAGAGAATGGTGTAGGGCTTACGCTATTTCTTCATCCAGTACCTCTCTAACCCAGATAGCGGATTTCTTCATAGACCTTGGAAATAAACACAACTTCTCGTCATCTACAATTAAAGGTTACAGGAGTATGTTGGCAACAGTTTTTACGCACAGGAACTTAGATCTTTCCAACAATAAGGATCTGCAGGACTTACTTAGATCTTTTGATACCACCAAGAAAATTCAATCAGCTCCTCTTGCCTGGAATTTGGATGTGGTGCTTAAATTTCTCATGAGTGACAGGTTTGAGCCTTTGCACTCTGCTTCTTTTAAGGATTTAACTTTAAAAACTTTGTTTCTGGTTAGCTTAGCCACTGCTAAAAGAGTAAGTGAAGTTCACGCTTTAAGCAGGAACATTGGTTTTCGGGATGGAAAAGCTATTTGTTCCTTACAACTAGGGTTTTTGGCCAAGAATGAAAATCCGACTCGGCCATGGCCCAAATCCTTCGAGATCCCTAACCTTTATGATGTGGTGGGAGATGAGTTGGAGAAGGTGCTCTGTCCAGTAAGAGCATTGCGGTTATATGTGGACAGAACAAAGAATCTGAGTGGTGACTCAGACGCTCTGTGGTGTGCAGTTCGAAAATCCTCACTGCCCATGTCAAAGAATGCCTTATCATTTTTCATTAGACTGTTAATTCGAGAAGCTCACGCCCAGTGTAATGAGGCAGACCAGAGGCTTCTTAAAGTAAAGACACATGAAGTCAGAGTGGTAGCGACTTCAGTAGCTTTCAAACAGAATCGTTCTCTGCAAAGTTTGATGGATACGACGTTTTGGATGAATAAGTCAGTATTCGTATCTCATTATTTGAAACATGTTCAGACTCTTTATGAGGACTGTTATACGTTGGGTCCATTCGTAGCAGCGAATGCGATAGTAGGTGAATGATCTACCACTACATTCCCTTTTCCTAATACTCCTTTTCTATCTCTTGGAACTCGTAAGTTATGGTTGTTTGTGGAGACTGGTCGTCAGTCTTCCGCAATCTTTGATTTGGTCAGGTGGTCAATTTGTTCCTAGAGTGCACCCGGAACAAGGGTATTAGTTGAGGTCCTGTCATGTTATAGGTGGTTGTACCGTTTGACAGCTCCTAGAGATCATCAGCCCCGAGTGGATCACTGGATCTCCTAAGGATAGCGGACAAAATGAGGCAGAGTATCATTGCTGTCAGCTTCCTTATCAGGTGAGAATCTCTTAAGTTATTTTTGTAATGCTTAAGTGAATTTTCAAATATTTAGCTGTCTCTGACCCGCCACCAAGGGGTGTCAATCAGCTATTATATAACCAGCGGGTAAGTTTTATATTTAAAAATGATATTTTCATAATAAAATAAATTTTTGAATATACTTGCCCGCTGGTTATATAAATGTTATACCCACCCTCCTCCCCTCTAGAGACTACCTGTGGTATCGCTGCGAGGCATGGAAGATCTGAGGCTTGTGGGTGTAGTTCCACCTGTGGTACCACAAGGGCGCTGGTGTACACCTGGAGACTTTAGCCATTATATAACCAGCGGGTAAGAATATTCAAAAATTTATTTTATTATGAAAATATCATTTTGATTAAGTCTGTTATGAGCATAGCAAATGCAAAGTTAATCTTAATGGAGTCTTATCAAGTGAGTTTTCAGTGAACAGCAGAGTACTCCAAGGGAATGTGTTATCACCTATGTTGTTTATCCTCCTCATGGACTATGTAATGTGTAGAACAGTCAGAGATGGTGGAGAAGGATTGAACTGGATTGGTGATAGGAATTTAGCAGACCTAGAGTATGCTGATGATGCTGTCCTTCTTAGCAGAACACCACAGAATTTGCAATGCTTGCTTACCAGAATGCATGAAATATCACACGAGGCGGGCCAAATATAAATAGAAAGATGGAGATGATGAGAACAGAATATGCATTGGAAGAAATGGAAGATTAAATATCATTGGAAGGAGAGAGGATTAGTGAGGTAGAATCATTTAAGTATTTAGGAGCAATGATCTCCAATACAGGATCTTTAGAATTAGAGTTTAGTGAAAGATTGAAAAAAGCAAATCAGACAATGGCTAGGTTAAGTAAAATTTGGAAATCAAATCTCCTAAAATTTATATGAAAATCAGACTAGGCTATATATCAGTTTAGTGAGATCAGTGTTACTCTTTGGATATGAATCATGGTATGACAATGAAAGTAGATGATGAATGGAGCAGTATTGAATTAAGAGCTCTAGACAGAGCCGACTGTCGAAATCTAACCAAAGCCCTTTGCGTCAATAGTCGTAGGAGGGGATGATGATGATGAAGATATATATATATATATATAAGGGATTTTGACGAAGGAAAAATCTATTTCTGGGGAGAGACCTGTGATGCCCGGTGAAAAGTCCTTCTTTACACTTTTCTGATATAAACCTTCCAAATATACCAGAGAAAGATGAAAGCATGGAATGCAGAGGTTACTACCCTCGCGCGAGCACCTTGTGGGTGTCGTATATAAAGCAGGGGCGTGTGAAAACCACTATTCACAGGCTGTCTTCCATTTAGCTAATTCCTTCGTCAAAAGGGATGGGCCGATACAGAGGCACCAGCTACGCTACCTGAACCACACCACCGACGCCCGACGCGAGCGCCATCTGAACAACATCCTTCTATATTGAACATGATGGCTTGGAAAGGAAAGGGTGGGATCGTACAAAATAACAGGGAAGGGTTTCACCGGGCGTCAGAGGTCTCTCCCCAGAAATAGATTTTTCCTTCGTCAAAATCCCTTTTCTGGGTCGACCTGTGACGGCCGGTGAAAATGTACCAGAGAATGCCTTCCAAGCCCAATAATAAATAGTAACCTAATGAGGAGAGAGATAAACACCATGTAAGGAAAATAAAATATTATATTAAGGTAAGTAAGCATAAATTACAAACTAGCCAAAGGACATAGTGAACGTAAGGCTAAATAAACAAGATAACAAGGAAGCATCCGAGTATCAGAGCACAATATGCAACAAAACTGACATGGTTAAGAATAACCCAACACTAAAGTTACGGTAAACACAATAACAGTTAATAACCATAGGAACTAAACATGTAATAAACTTAGGGCTAACGAACCACCAAAGAGAGCGGCGACGTGGTGCGAGTGGCAGGTAGGAGGGAGAAGAGGAGAGATGGATGAAAGGAAGAACAAGAGATTAATGGGGGAGAGATGAGGCTCCCAGCTGCAACCGTTGGGTATTTAAGGGCCTGTAAGTTCTTTAGATAGTGGCGTTTGAAAACCATAGGAGATTTCCAACCCGTGTACTTTTTAAGGTCATCAAAATCCATATTTTGGAAATAATTGATGGAGGTAGCTACTGACCGGATATCATGAGCATGGGGAAATGATTCCGGATTAGCTTGTTTAATGAAGTATAGGATTTGTTGCCTAATGCCTTGAATGGAAATAGTACCTCCTTGTTCTCTGATAAACAAGGAGCCAGACGAGCGGGTGGCAGTTCTAGCTAAAAAGGCCCTGAGAGTAGTGACTGGACACAGAGAAGTATCTTGGAGAAGAGGAATAATCTTCCAAGGGGACCACCTATTTTGTGGGTCCTCATTTTTAGCTAGGAAAGCTCTGTCTGGAGAAAGAAGTACTCCACCTGAAGGGAGGAAATCTATGTTTTCTGAGTTTTGTGAGAGAGCTGCTCATTCCGAGATTCTAGCACCTGAGGCCAAAGCCGTTAGAAATAAAGTCTTCCTAAGAAGAGTGATATAGGAGCAGGACTCATTGTCCGTGTCTGACGCAAGTTTGAGGACATCGTTCAGAGACCAAGAGACCTTTTGTGGACGAACCGAAGGTCGAAGCCTAGCACATGCTTTTGGAATAGATGAGAAATAGGAATCTGCTAGGTTAATGTTAAACCCAACAAGGAAGACCTTCTTCAAAGCTGACTTGATGGTGGTTATAGTGCTAGCTGCTAGGCCTTTGTCAAATATGAACCTAAAGAAGGAGATGGCTAAATTAGGAGTCATAAAAGTATGGTCTGAATTCTTTAAGAAATCTGCTAGTTTCTTAACGGCCGAATCATATTGACGAATTGTAGAGTCCCTTTTGTCTGATTCTATAAAGAGGACATTTTCCGGGTCGATGTTCGCATCTCTACGCGCTGCAAACTTCATGAAGTCCACAAAGTTAGGGTTTTGGCTATCCTTGAGGAATCTGACACAGTCCGAGTTTGGACTACTTGGGTCAGCTTGGGGAATGGGATCCGGAAGGGGCGAAGTTTCAACTCGAGGAGGAGAGGAAACCAACTGCTTTTTGGCCAGTGAGGTGCTACTAAGGCCACTGCCCCTTGGAAGGAGCGTAGTTTGTGTAAAACTTTCATTAGAAGATTCACTGGAGGGAATAGGTAAATCTTCTTCCAATGGTTCCAATCCAGGGTTAATGCGTCCATGGCATAAGCCTGAGGGTCCAGGTTTGGGGTCACATAATAGGGAAGTTTGTGATTCAGTTGAGTCGCGAATAGGTCTACCTGGAGGCCCGGAACCATCCTGAGTATCCACCGGAAGGAATTTATGTCTAGGGACCATTCCAATTCCAGTGGTTTCGTCCTGGATAGTGAGTCCGCTATCACATTCTGGACTCCTGCTAGGTGAGTTGCTGACAGGAACCAGTTCTTGTCTGCTGCCAAGGCGAAGATAGTGACCAGGACCTGATTCAGGTTGGGTGACTTGGATCCTCCTCTGTTGATGCAGTGTACTACGGCTGTGCTGTCTGAGACTACTCTAATGTGGGACGACCTCAGAGGAGAGATTCTCTTCAGGGTCAAGAACACTGCCATGGCTTCGAGAACATTGATATGGAACTGTTTCATGGCGGGTGACCAAGAGCCCTGAAACATCTGATGTTGGGAGTAACCCCCCCAGCCACTCAGAGACGCGTCCGTATGAAGTGTCACTTGTGGAGGGGGGAATTGCAGTGGAACCGATTTGGAGAGGTTCCTCGGTTCGGACCATGGGCGTAGTCTCATTTTTAAGACAGAGGGGATCTTCGAGATCTTGTCTCTTAAAGGTATTGTAGCTCTCTTTCTCCAAACTCGATTGATGTCTTTGAGTTTGGCTTTTAATAGGAGATCTGTTACTGAAGCAAATTGGAGAAGGCCGAGGATTCTTTCTAAAGCTCTTCTGGACACCTGTTTGTGTTTGAGAAAGTTCCTGATCTTGGAAGCTATCTCCCTTACCTTTTTGGGAGGAAGGGAGAGTCTGTGCTTTGAAAGGTCCCACCGAATGCCTAACCATTCGAAGTGGCTTGATGGTTGTAGGCGAGACTTTTGGAGATTGACTTGGAATCCCAGTTTGGCGAGAAATCGAATTACCTTCGTCGTAGCTCTGTTGCATTCCCGGTTCGACCGAGCCCAAATGAGCCAATCGTCCAGATAGGCGATAATCTGTATCCCTTGGTTCCTGAGTTGCTCGAGCACTGTCTCTCCCAGTTTCGTGAATATCCTGGGAGAAATGCTGAGACCGAAGGGCATGACTTTGAACGCAAAGGCTTTCTTGCCTAGGCGGAAGCCTAGGTAAGGAGAGAAGTTTCGAGCTACTGGCACATGATAATAGGCGTCGGTAAGATTGATAGAGGTGGTGACGGCCCCACGGGGAAGTAAGGTCCGAACCTGAGAGGTAGTCAACATACGGAACTTGTCGCAGAGAATGTAAGTCCAGAACCACTCTCAACGCCGACGAGTCTTTCTTTGGAACTGTAAATAGGCGGCCTTGGAATTTCAGTGATCGAACCCGTTTGATTGCTTTCTTCTTGAGTAACTCTGTGGTGTACTCTTTCAGGATGGGAGTGGGTCTCTGGAAGAAGGTCACTAGTGGAGGTGGAGATCCCTGTGACCATTTCCAACCCAAGCCTTTGGATATTATGCTGTGAGCCCATGGACTGAAGGTCCAATGGTCTCGAAAGTGATAAAGTCTCCCCCCTACCGGGATCACATCATTGCGAGGGAGTGAATTTAGGTCCCTTCCCTCGCCGGGCACCCCTTGATCTAGGTCCGCCTCGATGGCGGAACTGTCCTCTACCTCTGTAGCTTCCTCTCTGGTGTCCACGAAAGGAACCGGAGGGTTCGTAGCTAGAGTTGTATGTAGGGGAGGACATCCAAGAAGACATAGGGTTGGGCTGTGTACCTGGGGGGAGCAGTGAGGTAGACCACCTGTTGAGGAAGAGCTGGTTGCTGAGAAGTCGAAGCAGAGGAAGACTGTGTTGACGTGTGGGGAACTGCCGATTGGTGGTAGTGACCCCGGTTCGTTTTGTAAGGGGTAAATCTCTGCTTTTTCTTGAAGAAAGTTTGTTTGTGGGATTTGATCTTCCTTTTGGTTGTGAGGCCCCACCTTACTTGCAAATTTTGGTTTGCCCTCGCAGCGTCCTGAAGAACTTTATTAACTTCATCCTGAGGGAATAGGTTCTTACCCCAGCAGGAGGACGCTATCAGCCTGTTCGGTTCATGTCTGATAGAAGCCTCAGACAAAACGTATTTCCTGCAGCTAACCCGAGCCGACCAGAAGTCGTGGAGGTCAACTTGGTAGGACAGAAGCAGGTTCTTTGTGAAAACCCTGAACAAAGTTTCAGTCGGGTAAACAGAGGCTAGGGACTTTATGGAGGTGATGGAGTGGAGGGACCTAGCTAACCTATTACGTGCCTCGAACTCGCTCTTGAGAAAATTCTCTAGTAATCTGGGAAGCTTCTCAGAAAAAAGAGTAGAGGCGCAGTCTGGGTCTAGCTTCCCTACCGTAAAGGTAGAAGAAGCGTCATCCCAGGTGGCAGAGGTACTCGGGATGAGCATTGAGGTGGGGTCCGTCTCTTTGAGAGCCGGCATGGCAGAGCCTTCCTTGACGGCCTGTATTGTCAGATCTGTCACTTTATCTATAAGTGGCAAGGTAATGGACGATGCCGTTGTAAAAATAGTGTAGGCACCTGTGTGTGAGGTGAGCTTGGAGTTGGTACACCCCCATTCTGATAGAGTCCTGGCCCAGACAGCTTGGGCCTGTTCTTTTGGAAATATCACCGTTTCCTTCGGTACCTTGTCCATTCTAACCAAGGCATGCTCCTTCAGACGGACGAAGCCGTTGAATGGGAATTCTAGCCCCGGGGGGTAGAATTCTAGGTCCTCTAGAGGGCGGGTGCCTATGCCATCTAGAGTTAGGGTACCATCTAAGTAAGGAGCATGCAAGGCAAACCTCCGAGGGTTGTTTTTATCGAATGGGGGTAACTTCGACACGTCTGGGGCTGAAGGCGGAGGAATCTGAGTTCCGGAGTGGATCAGATTCGCCACTATATCTTTTAGCTCCGTCATAGCTCCAGAGTGTTGCTGAATTTGTTCTTTGATCATATCCCTGATTAAGTCGACGGATAAGGAGGGTTCCTGAGAACCACCCGCCGACGAAGCCTTGGACTTGGTGGACTTCGACTTCTTAGAAGTTATGGTTTTACGAGAAGTACCAGGGATATCAGGAGCAGTCGAGGGTCCGGGGACGGGTGACGTAGACAATAGCGAAGCTGAACTAGGTATTGACTTATAATTACGGAGTGGCTTCACCTTGGGTCGTACGGGGACGGAGGGATCCCGAGGAGAAGCCGTAGGCTTATCAAAGCCGAGAAAGGAAGAGGTAGAAGAAGGAGTAGGAGATAAAAAGGTTTCCACCAACTTGACACCACCTACCTGCTCGTCCATGGGCTCGATGTCCAAATCCAGAGCTGACACGTCCCCCGATAAAAGAGATTCGTCTTCCGTGGGGATGGTCGCTCTGACCGCTTCAATTAAAGGAGCAGCCGCCTCCGGAGTGACTGCTGCAGTGGTAGAGCCTGGAAAGAGTCGGGAGGTCATGTCTCCGTCGAGGAGCCCTACACCCAAGGACGAAGAGCAGCTCTTGCCGACCGAAGAGATTCATCATCGGCCTGAAAGAGGCGAGGGGATTAGTGATGAAGGAGAAGGATCGTTCTCCGAAATAAGCGATGTATACCTAATTAAGGAACAAATTAAATCATCGCCAAAGGATAAAAGGAACAAAACGAAAACCAACTTATGTCATCGTTCAGGAGTAAGGAGGACCACTCGTAACAGAGTGTGCACGATTCCGGGAACCACACCATATATGGGGCTTGTCCCGGCTCCCGAATAAAGGAGATAGCGCAATGTGCATGCGATCGGCAGAGGTCATGTCCAACGGGATCGTTGAAAGCGGCGGGGCAGCCCTTGGCAGCGCAGCGGACCTTCTGTAAAAGAAAGGAGACATAAGTGTGGATGTTCCTTGAGACTCTGGTAAGGGATTAAGATCTACTAACAGAGTCTAGATAGCATGAAATATGTGTGCATAGAATGGTTCAATGAATGAGAGCCGGAGCTCCATATTAAAATATTTTAAATATAAAATTTTTCTGCACCAGAGTGTGCCGGAGCAATCTAAAATGGGTCCGTATCACTATAAATATTATTAAAATAAGAATAAAATAAATTAATGTAAGCTGGGGAACCTCCGACAGGGTCGAGGATTCAGTGATAGGCCCGTAACCAATAAATTATAAAATACAAGCAATAGCTAAAAGCTAAGGCTAACATCATTGCTAAGCGTATTGGTGATCTCCGGTGAAGCCGGAGGTCCGGTGAAAGGTCCGGAATAAATAAGTTGTGATTAATAATGAATATTTTGTGTGGATATGGCCGTAGCCGGAGTCTGGGTGCAAGGGACCACCGGGGGGATGAGGCCCTGCCAGAGGGTTGCACTCCAAATGATATATAACTATAGGTTCCAATCTCAATGAGTATCCCTCATGGCGGAGTAGAACTCAAGGCGGAGTGGATGAATGTTCAGATCCTACTCCCAAGCCGTAGTGGGGAGAGGACGGAACTACGAGGGGAACAGGTGGCGTCATAAAGCTGGCCCAAAACAATGCCTCACCCACGAACAGGACCTATTAATAACGCTAGCTATATTAACAGTAACCACATAATAAAATAAATCGTAAAATATCATATACCCGTAGAGGGAGAGGGGGGAGGGAGAACCCGTGATCGTATAAAATGGAAAACGGGAAATCCACCTCTCCTACTCGAGGCTAAGAAAGAAAACGAAAGGAAGGGTAACTCGTGACTTAGCGACAGAAAACGAGAAATCCATGCTCTCGCTCTCGTGGTTACACTATAAAGAACCTAATTAAGCACACTATGATATGATATAAGTATAACAATAAAATTGTAACGTCAAATACAAGACTACGAACGAAGAATAACGTCTGCGTTAACAAAATTTAAAAGGATATAGTCCACTGACGAACGCCTCTCAGGGAGGGTACTAAACTATAATAAAGCCAGAACGCTAATCTTGTTCGTCCAGACTGGACTTGCTAGCAAAAAGTACCATAGGAGATGATAATAATAATAATAATAATAATAATAATAATGGTTCAAAAAGGCGTAAGGCCAGTGACTTAACCAAGAACCTATCTGACAGCGTACTAAATGGGCAAGACTAACATGAAATTCCCAGCGAGGCTAATCAAAACAACAATGGCTGCCGACACCGCGGAAGGCCAAGCCGGACGAAATAAAAAACAACACAATACTGGGAAGAAAACAACTCCCCGGTACTGCAAAAGCTGTCAAAACAAACTGTGGTACTTAACATTGGTATTGGTGAAGTTGGAGCTTCGGCCATGATGAAAATAATCCACGAAACGTGAAAACACCGAGAACACAAAAATCTAAGACCAAGCTAGCAAGTCCAAAACAGAAGGATGTTGTTCAGATGGCGCTCGCGTCGGGCGTCGGTGGTGTGGTTCAGGTAGCGTAGCTGGTGCCTCTGTATCGGCCCATCCCTTTTGACGAAGGAATTAGCTAAATGGAAGACAGCCTGTGAATAGTGGTTTTCACACGCCCCTGCTTTATACACGACACCCACAAGGTGCTCGTGCGAGGGTAGTAACCTCTGCATTCTATGCTTTTATCTTTCTCTGGTATATTTGGAAGGTTTATATCAGAAAAGTGTAAAGAAGGACCCTTTTCACCGGCCGTCACAGGTCGACCCAGAAATATATATATATATATATATATATATATATATATATATATATATATATATATATATATATATATATATATATATATATATATATATTACAATATATATATATATATATATATATATATATATATATATATATATATATATATATATATATATCTCTTTCTCTCTCTCTCTCTCTCTCTCTCTCTCTCTCTATATATATATATATACATATATATATATATATATATATATATATATATATATATATATATATATATATATATATATACAGTATATATACATATATATATATATATATATATATATATATATATATATATATATATATATATAACAGATTTTGAGTAAAGTGAAAAATCTATTTTTGGGTGAGATAGCCATGTCATCCTGATGGAAGGTTCCTTTAGGTAGCTTTCTAAGGGATATTTGCTACAGTGATACTCCCAGAGAATTAACTGTAGGTCTCCAGAATTCTAACTCCTGGCGCGAGTATCCTTAATATATCTTTAAGGATATCGATAATATCAGGGGACGTATTTTTTGATACGACACATTGCAATCTTCACCCCTAATAGATTTAACTCTTTGAGGGGGAAGAGTAGCGAACGAAAGGGGAGCCGTTATCAAGGTACCCGGTGGACCTCCTCTCCGTACTACTACAGCCCATCAAACTGTAGTATTCAAGCTAAATGCGCTCCCACGTTTCTTTCGACGTTGTTACTGTTTTTCGGAATATTATCATGCAATTTCCAGCATCTTCATCCTCTGGAAAGTTGAGTATTTGATATTTCCTGTGTATAATTTTAAGGATCCCTTCTCACAGTTAAATTCGTATAATTTAAGTGCGTTTGGTGGAGCATAGCCCACACCGGAAGTGGCCATTTTGAGACCGCTGTCGCATGCCATAAATGCATTTTATTTAGTCAGTAGTGCGACGCTCCCGGTATTTAGCTATAAAGAAACTTTTTAGCTAGTTAGGCAAATTATACTAGTGAAGATTTGCATACATTATAATATTTCCTCTTCCGATATGTAACGTTACTTTCGTATATGATGGGGACCCCGGTGGTACCAACCGTGGCCGCATTCCCCACCGGAGTTAGGCTAGCCTAACCTGTTTTGTATACTTTAGTAAAGTAATTCCCATTGTTTAACCTCTTTGTATCGTTTCCTATTAATTCGATTGGGTATATATATCCCCTAGAATTCATGGGTATAATTCGATATTTTTTCTCTTTTAGAGAAAAGAGGCTAAACCCTTTCTCCCCCCTGAGCCACCGTCATCACGAGCGGCAACACTATCTTTCGTCATCGCCACCGAGTAGTAAACTCCGGCTTGACTTGATAGTATTATACCGTCTGTCTTCTTTGCCGCTGAGTATCCCGGCTTTGAAGTATGACGGTAACTCAGAGTGTACTGTCTTGCAGCCGACAATGTTGCCGACAGGGGAATCTTTGTTCCTCTGCCGCCCTTTACGTTGTTGGCACGGGAAGCTATGCTTCCTTAGTTTTCAGCTGAAAGTAGGCAGCATACCTTCCGCCGCCTTTCTCCCCTGTAAACTATAAGACATGTCTTATAGCCAACAATGTCGCCAACAGGGGAATCTTTGTTCCTCTGTCGACCACGACGGCGTCGGCACAGGAAGCCATGCTTCCTTAGTCTGCAGCCGAAAGTATGCGGCATACCTGCTGCCGCCTTTCTCCCCTGCAAACTATAAGACCCTTTTCCCTCCCCCCTCTGTCCTTTAGTGTCGGCCTAGCCATCACAACATTCTTTCGCCGGTATTCTGACAGTCACCCTGGCTTGCTGGGTTGACTAAGTTGCCGGCCGGGACACTACCAGCGGCGGCAAGGTTTCCGCCTCGGCCAACTCCTCCTTATGTCCTTTCTTCACCGGAAGTGAATGCCCCAGGGGGAAAGACTGAGCCGGCCCTGACGGCTGTCGGTGGGAAACTCATCATGCTGTTGAGAATTCTTCAGTCCTCTCTTGGACTGCCATCGTCAAACCTTGCAACTGGCAGTACAGCTGGTGGCAAAAGTTGTGGCTGGATGGAAGCTAGAATCAGATGCATTTCCCCCCCCCCCCTTCCATTAGAACTCTCATTCTGGCAAGGAGACAGTAGGTGGCAGTAGCCCACCTACACTTCCAATTATTGTGCTAAACCATAATAATAGGAAATCCTCCTTGCCATTCTTTTCCTCTCTCTACCAGTTAGCCTAACCCCGGTAGTGTACCGGTAAAACTACAGTATACAAGAATACAGTAGCCAGTAAAACTACAGTATATAACAATGCAGTAGTTGGAAAACTACAGCATATAACAATACAGTAGTTGGTAAAACTACAGTATACAACAACACAGTAGTTGGTAAAACTACAGTATACAACAATACAGTAGTACAAGTATTTCTAACATACTCTGTGTATCCTTACACAGTCTATTGTTGGGACTGCATAACATGCTGAGGTTGAAGTATTCCCTCAACACCCTGATGAAAACTTTGATTATCAGGACACATGTGAAACACTGTTCAGTATCAATATTCTACAGGTGGAGAAGTTGATATAAATATTCACTAACTCAGGCTCTACGTACGGGAGTTATTCCACCCTGTATTTTCCCTTATAAGGAATTTAAATATTAATATTGACGGATGTCTCAGCGATTGCCTGGGAGAGGAAACACAGATATGTGTCTTTCCTATATCCTTTCTAGCTTACTATCCTAAGCTATTAAATATAGTAGTAAGTATTACTATTTATAAGTATGCATTTATATCAGTGATATAAACAACTGAATACTCATTTCACCCCTTTTTTTCCTTACAGGAGGATCCAATGGTGAAGTGTACAGTTATGTTCTGCAACCACAAGAGTAAGGACTTTTGTGGGCATACGATGTGCAGGTCTCATGCCCCCTGCTGCATCGTATCTGGATCCCTGAGGTACTGGGATCCGAAGGGTTGCTCCAACTGCTCGACCTTGCTAACCGACGGCTTCGGAGAAGAGATCCCGACACCAAGGAGTCGAGGGATACAGCAAGAGAAACCCTTCGAAGGTGGGTAAGAGCGTTCCAGAAGAACTCTCCAGGACCTTACCTACCTAACGAATCTCTTAAGGTGCCTTCTGTTCCCTAAGGCTCAATCCAGTGCAGTTGTGCTCCAGGTACCTGTCCAGCCTCTCTCCATCCAACTGACAGTGGATGCGGACATCAACAAGGCACTGCAAGGCATGGACATCCACCAAGAACGGATGTCGGAGGTGTCCACCGACACCGAACAGGACTTACCGCAAGAAGGCCCTGAAGAAGAAGTGGTTCAACCACCCATGGAGGAAGAAGGATCCGTTTTGATGGTGACTGAGGACCCTCAGTTCACTGTGACGGCATATCAACCTGTGCCGTCAACCTCTTCAGCCCCAACTCCCCAACCGGCTATACAGGTCGGCAGGAGCGAAGCACTCCTAGAGTCGATCCAGCAGAAGTTGGCAGTGTTCTGGAAGGAACAAGAGGAGATTAAACAAGATCTCAAAGAGACGAAGAGAGAGGTAGAGGAAGGGAAATGCCCTGGCGCTTCCAGGGGCTCTGCTAAGCCCCTTAGAGTATCTGACCTCCCTCACTGCTCCAAAACCAACCCCTGGAGGTATACGGAGCACATGCCCATGATGAATGGAAAGCTTTATATCTCTGAGAACTTGGGGGCCAAACCCATTGAAGATCTGCAACTCTGGCCCAGCTTTTCAGCATACCCAGGTTACTACATGAGACTGCGAGATAAACCAGCATCCCGCGAGGAGACGGCACCTAAGGAAGTCATTGTCTTTCAAGCTGGACAAGGCACAGGCTATCCTAACCAAGACGCTGAAAGGAGCCGGATATACCAACTCCAAAGTCTCGGCATTGAGCAAGAGGCACCCAACCTTCATAGCTACTTCCTCCAGAGCTTTCCCCTTTTTGGTGAAAGTCCTTGACTGTGTCATGAAAGCAGACAATGAGGGCAAACCATGCCCAGTCCTAGAGGAATGCAAACCATTATCTCTAGCCATGCCTACCTGCGAGGAGAAGTGGAAAGAAGTACATCTAACCTTCTCCGTCTCTAAGTTGGATCCGGAGATAGCAGGCCAGCAGTTCAACGAGAACCTTCCAAAGTTGCCTAAACATCTTTTGAGAGGGGAACTGGAGACAAAAGAAAGACTTGCCGCTTCTTTGTCTCACCAGAACTTCCTGGAAATGTGTGCAGGTTTAACCAATGCCCCAGACATGTACATGATCTTAGCCAAGTCCCACATGGGTACCCTTGTGAAGGACTTATATGCCTTCGTCAGGTCAAGGAGGACCTGTAGAGAGCATGTGTTTGCCACAGCAATGGTAAAACACGAACCCAGGAAGCTGATCACATCATGCATCTGGGGCAAAGACCTTTTCCCACAAGATGTGGTTCAAGAAGTTATTGCCAAAGCCGCCACAGAGAACAGGAACCTTCTCCAAAAGTGGGGCATGTCTTCGAAGAGGAAATCATCCTCAGATAGTGGTCCCCAGCCTAAGAACAAGAAGGCAAAGAAACCACGTACACCTGCACAACTTCCAACTTTGACCATGGCCACAGTGCCTCAAATGGTAACCCAGCCGCAAACTACCTTTTAGATGGTCCCTCAGCAGCTGGTGGCCCAATCACCTGTTTTCAACCCAGGTTTTGAGAGGCACACAACTACCTTTCGGCCCTACAAAAGTAGAGGCCCAAAAAGAGGCTCCTCAAGAAACCCTTCAAGGGGTAGAGGATGACACAGTCACAGAAGCAAGTCCTCAAGAACCTCTAAGCAATGAGAGGTTCCAGGTAGGAGACAGACTCTTCCACTTTCGGGATTGTTGGACCTTCGATCCCTGGGCCCACAGTCTAATCACGAATAGACTTGGTTGGAAATGGAACAAAATTCCACCCCCTTTTCCAGAATTCTTTCAACACTTCACCCCCTTGTTGGAAGAATATACCTTAGAACTCTTGAACAAGAAGGTAATAAGGAAAGGGAAGTCCATCAGATTCCAGTGAAGGCTGTTCTGTGTTCCCAAGAAAGACTCGTTGTTCTAGACTTGTCCACACTCAACAAGCTCATCGAGAATAACAAGTTCCGGATGCTTACCTTATAACACATAAGGACCCTTCTACCAAAAGGGGCGTACACAGTCTCAATAGACCTGGCAGATGCTTACTGGCACCTACCAGTCAGTCGCCCCCTCTCCTCCTACCTAGGATTCAGAATACAGAAGACAAAGTATGTCTTCACAGCCATGCCCTTTGGGCTAAACATAGCCCAAGGATATTCACAGAACTTGCAGACACAATCGTCCAACAACTACGCTCAGAAGGAATTCAGGTGGTAGCATACCTGGCCGATTGGCTGGTGTGGGCAGCATCCAAGACGACTTGTCTGCAAGCGGCAGGAAAGGTGATCCAGTTCCTGGAGCACCTAGGCTTCAAGATTAACCGCAAGAAGTCTCACCTTTCTCCGGCCCAGAAGTTTCAATGGTTAGGAATTCATTTGAACTTACAGTCACACCATTTCTCCATTCCTCTGAAGAAGAGGAGAGAGATAGCGGGATCTGTCAAGAGACTAATCAAACACAAGAGGATTTCAAGATGTCAACAAGAAAGAGTGTTGGGCTCTCTCCAGTTCGCAGCAGTGACAGACCCAGTGCTAAAAGCACAGTTAAAGGATGCGTCAGGAGTCTGGAGAAGATACGCATTAAACGCTCGAAGAGATCAACAAAGGTTGACACCGACCCGATTGCTCACGCTATTAAGGCCGTGGTCAACAGCCAAGAGCCTAGCACCAACAATTCCCTTACAACCACCTCAACCATCAGTGGTAATACACACAGATGCCTCCCTGGAAGGATGGGGTTGCCATTCGCAAGAAAGGAAAGTGCAGGGGAATTGGTCGCACTAGTTCAAAACCTTTCAAATCAACATCTTGGAGGCTATGGCAGTCTTTCTAACGTTGAAGAAACTTTCCCCTCGCAGATCAGTCCACATCAGACTGGTCTTGGACAACGAAGTGATAGCAAAATGTCTAAATCGACAAGGCTCGAGATCACCTCACATCAATCACGTGATGTAAGCCATCTTCTACCTGGCAAGGAAGAGAAGATGGCACTTATCAGCAGTTCACCTTCAAGGTTTCCACAATGTGACGGCGGATGCTCTATCCAGGTGAAAGCAGATGGAGACAGAATGGTCCCTAGACGCAGACTCATTCTCCTTCATCTCGGAAAAAGTCGCAGAACTGCAGATCAACCTCTTCGCAACGAGCGACAAGAAACTACCTTGTTATGTAGCCCCTTACGAGGACCCTCAAGCAGAAGTGATAGATGCCATGTTTCTCGACTGGAACAGATAGAATAGAATCTACCTGTTCCCACCAACCAATTTCCTGCTAAAAGTCCTCGACAAACTAAGATCCTTCAGAGGAACAGCTGCAGTAGTGGCCCCCAAATGGCCCAGAAGCAATTGGTTCCCTCTAGTTCTAGAACTGAAACTGAAGCTGCTTCCTCTGCCAAGCCAAGTTTGATCCCAACTGGTTTAGAAGTCGACTGTTTACGCTTCATCCTTGAGAACCAACAACCTACATCTCATGATTTTCTCGCCTTAGCAGCGAAGCAATGGTTTGGGATCTCAAAGGACAAAATTGACTTCATCGAAGAATACAAGTCAAGTTCAACTAGGAGACAATATGAATCGTCTTGGAAGAAGTGGGTTTCCTTTGTGAAAGCAAGGAAACCGACAGGAATATCAATAGACTTCTGTCTCTCCTTCTTCATCCACCTACACGAACAAGGCCTTGCTTCCACCACAATAACTGCGTTTAAGTCGGCTTTGACTAGACCTCATGTGTACGCCTTTCAGGTGAGCCTTTCAGGTGAGATCTTCAATAAGATACCTAAAGCATACACTAGACTCAAATTGGCAACCCCTTCAAAGCCCCTAACATGGTCTTTGGACAAAATCTTACAATATGCTTCGAATCTGAATAATGAGGATTGCACCCTAAAGGATCTAACACAGAACGTGATATTTCTGTTTGCTGTAGCCTCAGGGGCTAGAGTTAGTGAAATAGTAGCCTTATCCAGAAATGAAGGCCATATCCAGTTCCTGGAAACAGGAGAATTGAATCTCTGCCCTTTGAAGGAAGATGTCTCTCTATGCCCAGTAGAGTGTCTCAAGGTCTATCTTCGAAGAACTTCAGACTTCAAGGAGGGACAGCTCTTCCGAGGCAAAACCTCAGGATCAAATTTATCTCTAAGACAACTGAGAGCGAAACTCACCTACTTTATTCACAGAGTGGATCCTGAGAGCACACCCGCAGGTCACAATCCAAGGAAAGTTGCTTCTTCGTTGAATTTCTTTTAACACATGGACTTTGAGAGGCTCCGCTCAAATACAGGGTGGAAATCATCCAGAGTCTTCTATAAACATTATGCGAAGCAAGTGCATGAGATAAAACACTTTGTGGTGGCGGCAAGTAGTGTCATAAAACCTTTCTTCTAGTGCTGCGATGAACAGTGGACTGTTTTGGGACTCAACAGTGTATCAGGTGAATAGGTGTTAACACCTTTTAGTGTTAATACCTTCGAGTGAAAATCACTACGGTGATTAATAGACTGTTCTATACAGGTGCAGAATCTAACCAATAACACCAGTGCTGTGTGAACATTTGAACACAGTGTTGAAGCATATCCAACATCTGAGTGAAACTAGACAAGTTTAGCTTCACATTCATTGAGTGGCCTTTTTAAAATGAATTCATATATGTATATTCTTCCCTTACAGGTCAGAAATATATATAACCATGATGTTTATACAGTATGTGCAAGGTTAGATTCCTACTCATGATACATTGTTACTTTATTGCTTATGAAAATAAAGAGAAAAAATGTATCTGCGTCTTTTTTTATTCCTCAGTATATCAATAAAAGAGTCCAGAGCTTTTTATTTCCTTAAATAGACACCTTGATGGTACCGATGTCCAAAGTACGAATTCGTAATCTCTAGAAAGTTTCCCTTGCATCCTTATGGAGATACAAACTTTGAATCCCTATAGCCAAAGTCGACATTTTCCCTGCAGGGGGCAGGAAGCCCTAAGCTAGTTCCATGCTTGGTGGATGTGACAAATAATAGTAATGTCATATATACGGGTCTAGGAGACCATATAAGGAACTCATTCAAACTAAAGGCACTTATACAAACCCACAGATATAGTACTTTCAAGTTAATTCTCTGGTAAGCTTCCATCAGGATGACATGGCCGAGCCCAAAAAACGGATTTTGAGCAAAGCGAAAAATCTATTTTTGGGTGAAATAGCCATGTCGTCCTGATGGACCCACCCTTCTTTCTTCATGACCCCACCCGAAACTACTTTATCTGCTTAAATGCGAATTAGGAATTATGGGCCGTAGTAGTACGTAGAGGAGGTCCAACGGGTACCTTGATAATGGCTCCCCTTTTGTTCGCCACTCTTCCTCCTCAAAGAGTTAAATCTATTCGGGGTGAAGATTGCTATGTGTCGTATAAAAAATACGTCCCCTGATACTATGCGATATCCTTAAAGATATATTAAGAATACTCGCGCTAGGAGTTAGAATTCTGGAGACCTCCAGTTAATTCTCTGGGAGTATCACTGTAGCAAATATCCCCTAGAAAGCTACTTAAAGGAACCTTCCCTCAGGATGACATGGCTATCTCACCCCAAAATAGATTTTTCGCTTTGCTCAAAATGTGTTATATTATATTATATATATATATATATATATATATATATATATATATATATATATATATATATATATATATATATATATATATATATATATATATATATATATATATATATATATATATATCAGCCTTAACCATTCGTCTGTAGTCCAAAGGCCTCAGACATGTGCTTCCACTTGCATCTTTTTCTGGTCTTTCTATGCCAGTCTATACTCACAAATTTTCTTAGTTTGTCAATCCATTGTCTTTTCTTCCTTACACTGCTTATTTTGCGAATTCTAGAGCCCCATTATGTTCCTAATGTCTGTCTGCTATCTATCATTCTCATTATATGTCCTGACTTGTTTATTTCTTTTTATATGTTGTTAGAATATCCTCTTCTTTAGTTTGTTCTCATATCCATGTTGGTCTTTTTCTGTCTCTTAGTGTTATTCCCAGCATTATTTTTTTCCCATAGTGTTTTGAGTTGTAACTATCGTATGTTCTAAGGCTGTAATGAGGCTCTTAAGTTTCTAATGCATAATATAATGCTAGGAGGACCATCTGATTAAGTACATATTTTTAGAGAAAGTGGCATTTTACGTTTTATAATCTCATTATGTATACCAAAAGCTCTCCATCCCATGCTCATCCTTCTTTTAATTTCGGTCTCATATCCTGGGGAAACACCTAGGCCTACTGTCTGAACTAAGTACATAATCGTATATTCATTAACAATCTCTAGAGTCTCATCCATAACCCTTATTTGTTGTCTCTACATTTTCATTGAACTTTATCTTTATTTTACTCATATTCATTTTCATTCCTCAATTTCTGCCTTCTCTATTCAAATCTCCTCTCATCTTTTACAATTCCTACCATGATTCACTAAATAGAACTATGTCATCTGCAAATCTTGTATTTTTAATGTTAATTCCTACATTTTCCAAATTTGAATTTCGAAAAGTGTTTAAGACTTTGCAGCCTACAGATGACACAAGTGAAGCTGCAATTAAGGCTCTTACCACATATTTTGCTCCTCAAGTCAATAAATTTTTTGAAAGATACCAGTTTTCAGCGCAAGCTTATCAGAAAGAAAATGAAAGTTTAGATGCATTTGTGACTAGACTAAAGAATTTAGCTGTTTCATGTGAATTTCTAGAGTTAGAGAATGTTATCATAGATCAAGTAATTGCACATTGCACATCAGAAGAGCTAAGAAAGAAATTATTGCAAGATAAAGATTTAACATTAGAAAAGGTATTGATAACAGGCAGAGCTTTAGAAACATCAAATAGGCAAAGTCACATAATAGGTAGTTCTACAAGCAATAGAATGGAAAATTCTAAAATTAATACAGTAGGTTCTAAGTGGAAAACCAATGAGAATCAGAGAAGAAATATGACAAAGCCTAGTCATAGGAAAGTGCCTAACACTAATGTTCATAGATATCAGAATCAGGCTTATACACAGAAACAACAGGAAAAACCCAAGTGTTTTAGGTGTGGTAAAACTGATCATCTTGCATACGAAGCAAAGAAATGCCCTGCTACTGGACAGACATGCCAGAATTGCAGAAAGCTAGGTCATTTTGCAACTGCTTGTAGATTTCCTAAACAGTACGCAAAGAAAATAAATGCTACAGTTGATACTATGGGTCAAGAGAATAATGAGGAAAATGTTCATGATAATCAGGTTAGTTCAGAAACTGATTTTGCGTTTCACATAAATTCAGTCAATAAAGGTGCAAAGAAACATATCATGGTAGAAGTAATCATAAATGGTAAACCAATTTTGATGCAAGTTGACACAGCAGCCGATGTATCAATTATGTCTGAGAAAATGGCTAAAGGCATTCCTAATTTGTTATTAGAAGGTACAAATAGAGTTTTGAAAGGTTATAATGGTTTTGATATTCAGGTAATAGGTGTTTCGAACGTAGAAGTACAGTACAAAGAACAGAAATTAGAGAAAATGCCATTAACAGTAGTAAAAGGTAATGGACAAACTTTGCTAGGTTTAGATTGGCTACAGTATTTGAAGTTAGATTGGCCTAGTATTTTGAAGGTTGCAGGTAGACAAGATGAAAACAAAAATGAAATGTCTATGAATGATATCCTATCAGAGTTTCAAGACGTATTTGAAGATAAAATAGGTACAGTAAAGAACGCAAAGGCAATTTTAGTTTTGAAACCTGACAGTTCTCCTAGATTTTTTGCTCCAAGACCAGTACCATATGCATTGAAAAGTGCAGTTGAAACAGAAATCAAGAGATTAGAAAGTGAAGGTTCTTGGGAAAAGGTCACATATTCAGATTGGGCTACACCATTAGTTCCTATTGTGAAGGAAAGTGGACAGGTTAGGTTGTGTGGAGATTACAAAGTAACGTTAAATCCACAACTGCAAGTAGCTCAACATCCCTTACCAAATCCGAAAGACATGTTTGCAACTATGTCAGGATGCAGTGTTTTTTCTAAATTAGATTTAAGACAAGCATTTCAACAGCTTCCCATGGATGAAACTTCACAAGAATTATGTACAGTAAATACATCCTTAGGTTTGTTTAGGCCAAAGAGATTACCTTATGGAGTTGCAAGTAGTCCAGCTATATGGCAACAAACTATGGATAAGATTTTTTCAGGAATGCAAGGAGTATTCATTTTTATAGATGATATTTTAATTGCGGGTAAAGACACAAGAGAACATAGAGAGAGATTGCGAACAGTTCTGAAGAAGTTGAAGGAACATAATATTAGAGTAAATAAGAACAAATGTATTTTAGAAGTTGATTCAGTGGAATACTTAGGTTTTGTAATAAATGGCAAGGGTATTCACAAAACTAAAGAGAAGATTAAAGCTGTACAATCAACAAAAGTGCCAGAAAATGTTAAGGAATTACAATCATTTCTAGGTTTAGTAACATTTTATGGGAATTTCATTCAGAATTTGTCTACAATTGCACATCCATTGTATAATCTGTTGAATAAGGGTGTAGAATGGAAGTGGACAAAAGAGTGTCAGGAATCTTTTGAAAGAATCAAGCAGGAAATAACATCACCTACATTCTTAATACATTATCGAATGGATTTACCAGTTAAATTAGTTTGTGATGCATCAAACATAGGTCTAGGTGCAGTATTATCTCATGTAATGCCAGATGGAACAGAAAAACCAATTGCATTCACTTCTAGAGTATTGAACAAGGCAGAAAGGAATTACTCTCAAATAGAAAAGGAAGGTTTAGCATTAGTTTATGGAGTTAAAAAATTCCATATGTATCTTTATGGTAGGAAAAAGTTCACACTTGTTACAGATCATAAACCTTTATTAGCAATATTGGGTCCAAAAGCAAGTTTACCTACGTTGGTAGCTGCAAGACTACAACGTTGGGCAGTTACGTTAGCAGCGTACCACTATGATATAGAATACCGTCCAACATCAAATATGGGTAATGCAGATGCTTTATCCAGATTACCCGTAGACAAGGCTCCAGAAGAGTATGATGACAGTGTTCTGTTAATTTCAGTTTGTAATGTACCAATAACTGCAAAAGATGTAGCACACAGTACCAAGCAAGACCCAGTACTTAGTAAGGTTTTGGAGAGTTTAATGACAGGTAGGGACTTATGTGGAAAGGAGGAAAATTGTAAACCGTATAAGGATATATGGTATGAACTGAGTGTGACACAAGGAATAGTGATGAGAGGTTCCAGGGTAGTTATTCCTAATTCACTGAGAAATGAGGTTTTGTCTGAAATACATGCTGATCACCAAGGTATTGTAAGATCAAAGTCAATTGCGAGAACTTTTGTATGGTGGCCAGGTGTAGATAAAGATGTGGAATGTTATATAAAGAATTGTATGAATTGTGTTATGCAACAAAACAATCCTCAATTTGCTAGAATGCACCCGTGGGAGTTGCCCAGGTATCCATGGCAAAGAGTGCATATAGATTTTGCAGGTCCTTTTTTGAATTATTTGTTTTTGATAGTAGTAGATGCTTACAGTAAGTGGCCAGAAATTATCCCAATGAAGACGACAACGTCTTACGCCACAATAAAAGAGTTAATGCAAATTTTTTCAACGCATGGTATTCCAGAAAGAATTGTTACAGATAATGGTCCACAATTTACCTCACAAGAACTTAAAGAAGTTGTTAGATCAAATGAGTCAAGTATTAACCAAGATGGTCCAACATCCAATGTAGATTCAGAACCAATTCATGTACCAGTACAAGATGAGGTTAAAGTGCTTCCTAATAGGATTAACAGAGGAAAGCCCCCTGAGAGATTAGATTTATGAATATTTTTACAATGTCAAGTTAAGGGGGAGGAGACTGTTATGTATTATTGTAACAATGTACTATATTATTTCAAGTGTTTCAGGTATTGCGCAACATTGCATCATATTGTATGAATAAGACATGTTATGCTTTGATCATAAGAGTAATGATTTGTTTTGGTATTAGGATTCAAACATTTGTTGGTTACCTCAGATAAGATAGGATTCTTTATGATTTATGCTGGAGTAGGATTTAAGTCTTTTCAGAGCGATGCTCTTTTGTTTAGCAATGTTTTGGTTAGTGAGATTTGTGTAAGACGCTCCATATACACTTGAGAGTCAGCTGTCACAAAGAGAAGTTCATAATGTAGTCTTTTATACATTAAAGACGTATTTTATTAATACCAACGTATTATTATCCATCAAGCATACAGCGACGAAGATGGGATCAGCTGAGAAATAATTACTAATGATGATACATCTCTGTTCCAGGTAATTATTATGGTTAATAGAACTTCCTACCTAAGCACCCATATCTTATACTTGGCATATTGTGAATAATTTAGCAAAGAAGCGGTCTCCCTGTGTAACTCCCTTTTCAAATGGAATTTCTTCACTATCTTTAGGTAGTTTTATGTAGGCTACTTCCCTTATGGATATATTTAAATGTTCAAACATAAGATTCGTCTATTCTTTGTCTTTGAAGGAGTTTCATTACTGCTGAAGTTTTGAAAGACTCAAAAGCTTTTTCGTAGTCTATATATTCTTTCCCTCGTGGTTTGTCATACTTTGTTGATTTTTCCATTAGCTGGTTAATTACTGTACATGGATATGGTCAGTTGAATAGCCACTTTTAAAGCCGGCCTGCTCACTTGACTGATTAAACTCGAGATGCGTTTCTATTCGGCCTAATATGATCTTTGTAAATAATTTATATACTAGCGAGAGTAATCTTATTTGGCAGTAATTTTTCAGGTCTTTTGCGTCTCCCATTCACTGAATTAGTATAATGATAAAAGTTTTTCCAAGCTGTGGGTATAGGGCAGTCTTGCCGTCATTTTGTGTAGAGTTCAGCGAATTATTTTACTATGAAACCCCCTCCATCTATTATTAAAGCAATTTTTAGCCCATTTCCTCTTGCTTCTTTGGCTCTTTTATGCCTTTTAATGGTTTCTTTACTTCTACTGTTACTTTTGGTACCAGCTCAGGTGTTTCATTATTTCTATTGGCAAAGTTATTTCTTATATTGCAATTATATAGTATTGTATAGAAATCCTCTGCAATTTTTATCCCTCCACCTTTTTTGTTGATATTTCTATTTTTATCCTTTAAAACAATCATCTGTTGGCACCCTGTTACAAGTCTTCTTTTTGTCAATTTGATGCTTCTTCCTTTCTTTAGTTTCCTCAATATTGGTCTGATTATATTTACGAACGACTTGGGTTTTTAGCTCATCTTAGTCTCATAACTGTTGTTAGTGAATATTCCTTAAGGAAGGCAGATGTGTGTTATCATGGTCTCGATAAAGTCCTATTTAAACTAATTTTCAAAATAAGTGGTCGATTCCTATATAACCCCTTTTCTGTTAATGTTTTCAAAAAAATAAAATTATCAGTGATCTGTGTCATAAACCATTTAATGATTTTACATGAAAATTAACAGAAAAAAAATGGATAAGAGAGACAGCAAATGATGAACAATAGTACTAGCTCGGTAGATACCTTTGGTTCCAAACCCCTTTTTACCAGTCAATAGGGGGAGTAGCCACTGACTGGCCTGGCTTCCCCTGTTAAGAAAAGGACCATGAGTCGAGGAATCTCCAGTAGTATTATACTTCTGAGATACACAGACACATTGACTTCTGTAGTACAGTGTCAATTATGTTCAAACATAAGATTCGTCTATTCTTTGTCTTTGAAGGAGTTTCATTACTGCTGAAGTTTTGAAAGACTCAAAAGCTTTTTCGTAGTCTATATATTCTTTCCCTCGTGGTTTGTCATACTTTGTTGATTTTTCCATTAGCTGGTTAATTACTGTACATGGATATGGTCAGTTGAATAGCCACTTTTAAAGCCGGCCTGTTCACTTGACTGATTAAACTCGAGATGCGTTTCTATTCGGCCTAATATGATCTTTGTAAATAATTTATATACTAGCGAGAGTAATCTTATTTGGCAGTAATTTTTCAGGTCTTTTGCGTCTCCCATTCACTGAATTAGTATAATGATAAAAGTTTTTCCAAGCTGTGGGTATAGGGCAGTCTTGCCGTCATTTTGTGTAGAGTTCAGCGAATTATTTTACTATGAAACCCCCTCCATCTATTATTAAAGCAATTTTTAGCCCATTTCCTCTTGCTTCTTTGGCTCTTTTATGCCTTTTAATGGTTTCTTTACTTCTACTGTTACTTTTGGTACCAGCTCAGGTGTTTCATTATTTCTATTGGCAAAGTTATTTCTTATATTGCAATTATATAGTATTGTATAGAAATCCTCTGCAATTTTTATCCCTCCACCTTTTTTGTTGATATTTCTATTTTTATCCTTTAAAACAATCATCTGTTGGCACCCTGTTACAAGTCTTCTTTTTGTCAATTTGATGCTTCTTCCTTTCTTTAGTTTCCTCAATATTGGTCTGATTATATTTACGAACGACTTGGGTTTTTAGCTCATCTTAGTCTCATAACTGTTGTTAGTGAATATTCCTTAAGGAAGGCAGATGTGTGTTATCATGGTCTCGATAAAGTCCTATTTAAACTAATTTTCAAAATAAGTGGTCGATTCCTATATAACCCCTTTTCTGTTAATGTTTTCAAAAAAATAAAATTATCAGTGATCTGTGTCATAAACCATTTAATGATTTTACATGAAAATTAACAGAAAAAAAATGGATAAGAGAGACAGCAAATGATGAACAATAGTACTAGCTCGGTAGATACCTTTGGTTCCAAACCCCTTTTTACCAGTCAATAGGGGGAGTAGCCACTGACTGGCCTGGCTTCCCCTGTTCAGAAAAGGACCATGAGTCGAGGAATCTCCAGTAGTATTATACTTCTGAGATACACAGACACATTGACTTCTGTAGTACAGTGTCAATTAATAGTAAAATTGCCATTTTGAATAAGGTTCGCCAGGATCTTTCAGCCATACCATTTTGATGGAGGGAATGTGTGGAAAATTCTATGATTATTTTTATTAGATTTAATTTCATGAGGGATCTGAAATCACTTGACGTAAATTAAGTTTGAAAACACTCTACTGCTCCATGCACAGAAGTATATGGTTTTTGTTGTGTTGCGCTTGTTCTTCAACATTTATATCATTATAATGCTTGAGTAAAATTGCAGTCTGCACAGATATATCGTTTATATGCAGGCACATATAATGGATCTTCCACTGTAACTCCATGTAATGTACCAGTTCCACCATAAAACACTATTTGGACATCCCTTTACCTTGGACTTAATCACTGACCTAGCCCCCATCAGTGGATTCTATCAGGTGTCTCTTTGAGTTAAAGTTTTCCTCAGAGTTCACAAATTTTTCTTTCTCTGAAATAATGTGTTCCGTTGCAGCAACGTCTACCAATCATTTTTGCCAAACACCTTACTTTAGCGTTTTATACACTAAATGTACAAAATGAGAAACCTTTATTACCGGCAGTAGTTGGTTCATTTGTCACATTCTTAGCTGCATCCTTAACATCCTTCTGTTGTTGCAGCATTGTATGGTGAAATTACAATGTAAATATAAAGTAATGTATAGCTCTCGTTTTGTAAGTTTACCTTTACATCTTATAGAAATAATTAGTCTGAATCAAGTAACTTTATCTGTACTGCATTTTCATAATCTATGCAGTACAATCATATTGTATGCAAGCGCTGTAGGATAAATATGAAAAGCAAAACGTTTTACATTAGAAATTTCTTCAGCCTGACATGATAACTAAAGTAAGATACAGTGGTATAGATTTCATACGAATAAAAGAAGCCCGTCTTCAGACAATGATCAGTTATTTATTAAAGATAAGTTTTTATCTTAAAATAGTTTTAATGTACATAGATCGTTCTTATAAAGATTGTTGCCTGTATAGTAATATTTTGATTTTTAGGGAACCAAATCTACCTTTAGCTCACTGTATAATCGTGTTTGGGTGTCATTCTGAAGTTGAATACAATAGACAACCTAACAACAAAACTTTAGTGATAATCGGCATCATTGTTATAGTGTATTTTGCTATGTTATCCCTGTTAGACATGACGTCTTTTGCTGTTAAATATCCAGAAACTTTATGCACTTC
>NC_090730.1:33301723-33314223 GCF_036898095.1 Palaemon carinicauda
ATTACAATGTTCTTTGAAAAACGACAATGAAGGGTTGGAGATGTTACAAAGGGACAAGCAGAATTTAAGCAAACCATATTTTGAGTTTTGACAGACAGAAGAAAAAATGGTCTGTACATTATTTGTCAGATATTAAGCGGAGCGGGAAAGGACGAGGAAGGAATAATATAGAAGAAGAGGAGCTCAGTTTTGTAATGATCCGAACATTTTGCTAGAAATGTATATGGTGGCCTACTTTTAACTGCAAAATGAGGGCATCTAGATTCTAGACAACATGTGACATATGTTTACTTACGCTTTCACCCTCAGGGCAAGTATTCACTCTGTTTGTAAGCTCCCGCAGAAGTGCATCTTCATTCTGATCCTGGAGAAGAGTCCTCACTTTCTCAACCATTGCTGCTCTGTTCATTGTCCCATCTTCATTATACTGCCAATAAGAAATGGTGTCACATTCATACAAAAAATGCTACTTCGGAAAAATTTTCAAGTTTGTATGAGATACTCAGTAAGGTTTGAATAAGTCTTAAAGTCAAGTCAGTATTGTATAGAAAAAAAAAAGATTGTTGTAGCCGGGAATTTGCTTGATAAGCTTCTCCCCACAAAAAAAAAGTAAGAAAATTATTGCAAAGCATGGCTGAACAGTCAACTATTTAAAGTTTACTTTAATATCTCTGGCTCAAATGGTTACTCTTTAGCAAAGTTTAATTAGAATATTTCCGTGATCTACATCAAAGTATTGAAATCCAAAAATATTTTTAAAGACGTCGTCAAATAAAACTCCATAGTTTTACTAAACATTATTTATGCAAAAGATATTGAAGATGCAATTAGTGTTCACATGGAAATGAACTAATATAATAAGCATTTAATTCTGCAACCTTTAGACGCTTATTGGACAGCTATTTTCTCTCATATTGTAGAGACTGATATTTTATTTTAGTTGCTGATTAAATATTTAAATTGATGTTCATCACGTCAACTATGAGAAATAAAACTCCCATACAAAGTAGGTTTAGCGAGAGGTAAAACCAGAATAGAAGGTAATTATTAATCGTAAATTTTCCAATATCGTGTGTATTTTATTACTGTACTTTATTTGATTTGATACTAGTTTTAAGATAATCAACTTACCAGCCCTTCATGAGCGCAGTTGAAGAGGCGACGCTTATCCTCCGGGTTATTTCTCATCCAGTTTCTAAAAGCTTGGTGAGCATTTGTTTCATTGGCACCTGGATGAAAAGACAATGGTTTCAGTTTGGATTTAAATGAACATATACCATTTCAAAATTTGATTGCAGTCATTTTCTCTCAAAATTGCCTACGTATCCAATCTTCTAAAGATCGTTGTTCAAACCCCTATGTGTCACTTGGAGGGTACAAAAAACAAAACGAATCCTTGCCAAGTTACTTTTGACTTCAAATCCCTGTCATGAGGACAAAGCCTGTCCTTCAGCACAAGGAATTTGGTCACCCTACTTCTTTCATTTTATAAAATTTGCTAAAATCTCTAGTGAGATAATGTGGCTGAACCTCTCTTTGGCCTCTAAAAGCAAAGATTCTTTCACAGTAATTCCCAAGCTTATCTAAGACAGTATCCTCGAAAAACCAGATTTCTTGATAGGTAGCCTATGACTTAAAGACCTTGAAGTTAGTCAGAATCTATCAGGCTTTGTTTATATGTCTTTGAGATTGAAAACTTCTTTGCCAATTAGATAATTTCGGTATACTTTTCTTTTAATTCTGTAATCTATGACATTACAATGAACAATCAATCCAGTACATAATCTCAAAAGTATCACGGGTCCCTTGTTTCCTAAAGTTTATATGTTTCTTTCTATAGACCCTGTTTTAGTCATGGCTATACTGTGACTATATAGTTATCGATTTTCCTTTGCTGAAACATATTAGGTTTGGATTTATCTCATCTGAGTTCGCCATCAGTAATAGCAATATTGTGTTGGGCAGACTCCATGGGGGCATTTGCCTTCTGACATTTCCTGTCTGTGGAAATAAATCGGCAGATTCTAAGGTAGGTCATCTCTGCAGCTCTCAAATATGCTTGACAGTCTTGACAGAAAATGGATGTTCATATTCCCAATTTAAGTTCATAAAGGTACAGCCTTGCCTCCAAGTTATATAGAATTCACTATCAACTTTTGTTCAATACCCCTTCCTCTCCCTTTTGTCCAGTTTGTTAGAGTTCAATAGCTTTAAGGCTTGCAGCTTGTATTTTAGAATGGACTACATTACTGTTCAGTTCAAGATAACCTTGTTGTTATCAAGTACAAAGTGCCTCATGTTTGGTTCCAGGCTGCTTTAGCCCCACTATGTACAACCTATTGGGTGACCACATACACAGAAAATTGGAGATCCAATCTTCCTTTATCTTCCACCTCAGGAACTATCATACACATATTGTAGTGAAATTTGATGCATTTTCTCCACAGATGTGGTGGCTCCTAATTGGATATAAAGGTAATCTTTCCTATATCTCAATAACTTAATTCATTAGCTCTCAGTCATCTGTGTGAATTATTGCTACATGTATCAGACTTTTGTTGACTCTTTTTGCAATATCTAAATCCAGTAATGTTGGTCTCTACTGGGCAGTGCATTTAGACTATCCAAGAGGTTATCATTTCATCATCTCCTAGTCTCTGCACTGGTCTTTTATCTCTCCATCATACAATCTACTACTGACCAAAATATTCTCCATGTGTCCTACATTTTGTGAAATTTAAGATAAAGTTGGTTTGCTAGATCTTCAGTTTCACGATTCCTTTCCCTTAATGAAGAGGTGCCCCCATACCTCTTAATACTCTGTTTCCAAGGAGAGTTGCCTTCTGTTCTAGATGCTTAGTGAGACTCCAGGTTTCTTTCTTGACACAACCCTAATACTTACTTCATTGTTTTTATCTCAATCTTCTCATATTTTTTTTTCCACTGCAGGTTGTTAGTCAACCATTCCAAGTGGGTACCTGGATCTTGATTCCTTCCAATTGTGGTTTAGATTATCCAAAGCCAGCAATATTTACTACAACCTAAGCTTTATCAGCTCGTAAGTAAACACTGAATCATTAAGGATTTTCTTTTAACTGCCTGTCCTTTTGATTAGATATTCAGCTTTACCATGGTGATTATTGTTAATGTTTGGATAATATTTTGAAATAAATATTACATCTAATAAATGAAAAAATTACCTACTTTAGGGCTCTCTCCAACTAATCTTACTGGGTGCACATATAGCAACCAGAGAGTGAAACTTCATAGAACTATGAGATTTGGGGGCATACCTCACTTTAACAGGATCTCTCAACTATTTAGGGGAACAAAATCATCTTGGTAAATTTCTAATAATTTTTTTTTCAACCAATGTGGTACGTTCTGGAAAGGATGATTTTTTATGTATGGCACAAAATCTCTACATGAATAAAAGAGATTATTTTCACTAAAATAATGTAATTTCGAGAGTGTTTAGAATAAAACTTGAGACTCTTCATGAATGAGACATACCACTTGGGAGTGTAATGTTGAGCTGTGTAGCACAGTTGGTAAGAACTTCGTGCATTCTTGTTCGCTGATGGCTATTTCTGTGCATACTACGGCAGACTTCAACCTGAGGGTAGAAAAATTAGGAAAAGTTAGTAATCATAGATATTAGAGATGAAACTTGAAATAGAGAATTCATAACATTCTAAGTAGCAAATTATAGGTTTCCCCAATTACTGAAAGTAGAGAGTTTCTATAAAAAATTTTATAAGATAAAATAGTATATAGTGGAAAAGAAAATACCATTAATTTATACGAGAAAAAAATATGTGAATGCTATCACACCTAGAAATTAAGCTACCAACTCAAATTAAAAACATTGAAAGCACATCAAATTACAATTTGTAAAACAATCTTCAGTTAAGCAAAAAATTACCCGATAACTTTACCATTCAGTAACTCCTCACAAAATTCCTGCCTAACAGCATTAGTTTAGCAAGCAATAAATTTGTAAATTTTATGAATTAGGAAAAAATTTGTTAACTCTCCCCTCATCCAAATCAGTGAAAAAATCACCTAAGTGTGTAGTAGCTTTGTCATTGCAGTGTTAACATATTTTATTATAGCAACTTTAGAATTGTGTTTGAGTTGAAGACTTGTAATTTGTTGCCATGACTGCTCTACTATTGCTTTGTGGCTTCTACAACTTCATTGATACTAAATGGCTAGGGGGTTTTGTATGTCTTTTATAGATAGTATTAGCTAGTTCACTGCAACTTCATGGTGCCAGCTGTATCATTGGTGCTTTGAGGAGCAGCTTGTCCCTGGGAATTATGAGACATGGCTGATTTATTGGAGTTTTAATGATCCAGGCAGCATCATTAGTATTTCAATGGTGTTAGGTGACCATAGGTGCTTCTCATGACTAGGAATTTCCCGGGTGCTTTATTGTTAAATAGACCATTGGATACTGTATTAATCCCGTTTAATTGGTACTTCATGATCTTTGCGACTTTATGAAATGCTTTGTGACCTGGTCTGTTTCATTGAAGATTTGTGCCTTCATTGTTAATCTACCTCTCTATCTCCAAGCTCTCTTCCTGGTTTATTGGTGCTTTTAAGCTACAATTATTTTGTTAGTGCTTAATATCTCTGATTTTCATCTATATTTCTAACGTTTGTATTTGGGTATTACATTATTAGTCTACTTTGTGACCTTGATTTGGTGTTTTGTAGGTGTGGGTGGTGCAATTAAGCATTACATTCTGGGGGCTATAATGACCACTCCATTGATTCATAGTGCTACTTTGTGGCTCCCTGGAAACTAGCCTACATTAGAGTACATGTCCCTAAGTGCTTCCATAAACAATTTTTGCCTGTAATCCTCTTTGGTTCTCTATTCCACTATTAGGTAACATATTAGACTTAGCTGCATCATTGATGACCTGCCCACTTTCATGGTACTACATGTTATCAGCTGATTCTTTGCTTTTTTAACTCTGACCTTTTTTAGTGGCCTTGACAGTTGCTTTATCATTCTGAGATTCTGCCCGTTTGGTAAGGTTTCAAAGCAACATCTGTTTCATTAGCTATTTAGGTCCCTGATTGCTCAGTCGATGCTTTGTGGTCTTCTATATGTTGTTGGGCCTTTGTCTGCTTTGTCATTGGATCTTTGGTCCCTCACAGCTTGAGATACTTCATTATGATTTGTGCCCCAGAATATCTTTTTTTTATGTTTTGTGACCGACTGGTTCATTGTATGTTTACTAGTTCTTCGGCATATGAATATTAAGGAAATATTTGTAGATAATTACGCAAAGTTCTAAATAGTCTACTTGCTCCACTTAAATATAGGAAAAGGCATCAAAATACACAATGTCACGTAAAGACTGAAAGGCATAATTTTTCCAGGAATATGATCTGAGGTAAATTTTGTATTATTGAAACAAATTAAAAATGCAGCACCACTGGCTCTTTATGACCTTTACTTTTTATTGTTGTTTTAATCGAATTTGGTGGTCCTAGTTACTTTATATGCCAAGCTTAATTATTCTAGTCTTAAGGTTTTATCAAAATTTAGTTTTCCTAGGTACCTCGTATCTCAGTATTTAATTGGTACTTTATGATCCAGTTGCTCTATTGGGAATTCTGTAATTTGAGGAAGTGTCTTTATTGTGAAGTTTATTCTTTTTGTGTTTGATGGATGCCTATTGCAGAAATTCCTGTCATGTTTTATGACTACTTCAGCTGTTTTGCCATTGATATCCCATAGTTGTAGCGGCTATTTATGTGGTTTACGAGCATTTTGCTGTCTGGTGGCTCTTTTTTCTTCTGACCTGTGTATATGCATATTCTCAAGGGATCCTCTCTGTAGTTTCATGGTTTTACTGTCCCGATGTAGACTATTCTCTTGTTTACCAGCTTTTTTCAATTATTTTTTACGTTTCTTTGGCTTTTTAGACACTTCTTTGTCACCTAAGAATTCTGTGCCTATTTTGCATTCCTTTTCGTCAATTAAATGTCATTTCTCCTTGATTTCTTATTGTTCCATGGTTTTCTATCTTTTATTAGCATCTTCTTTTGGTGGTTTAATCTTTGCTTTTTGGATATATCTTGTCTCTTCTCTTTCTGTGCTTTCTTCTTCTTCTTGGATGTTTCTTTGTTTCATGACTTCTGAGCTTTGGCCAAAAGTTGATTATTGGTTTTATATTTTTCCCCACTATGGTTGACTACTGATTTTATGTAATTTTTGTTTGTACTTTTTTTTTTGTTCACATTTTGTTATATGGCTTATTGCATTGTATGTCATTCTTCCAGAGGCTTGTTTCACTGACGATTCTTAGTATCATAGCTTTTAATCTGCAAGGTGTGTTTATTACCTCCACCAACGAAGTTGGAAGGAGGTTATGTTTTCGTCCCTGTTTGTCTGTTTGTTTGTGAAGAACTTCCTGGCCACAATTTTACTCATAAAGTAGTGAAACTTTTAGGGATTAACTGCTATGTTAAGACGTAGAAGTGATTCAATTTTGAAAGTTCTAGGGCAAAGGTCAAAGTCAAGGTCGAGCAAAAGGTCAACCGAATTGACCCTAACCAGTAAACCCGAGTTCGCACATGGTTGTCACGCAAACTACAAATACGAATACGATCTAAATTGATTCTAGGGATGGCTAGCTGGTTTCCAGAAATAAGCTGCCGTGGTGGAGGTCTGCACTCGCAGAGTGCTTTTCTAGTATTCATCATGTTTTTCTACACTTTGTGGGAACTTCAATGGGTTTGTATTACTGCTTCTGTTACTCCGTGCAGTTTGTAGCGTTCATGATTGTGTTTTTATTAATGATTCTGTGACCACCCGTAGCCTAATATAAGGTGTGCACTTTGCAGGTATTTGGGTAAGTAGTTGCCGTTTTGTCAGTGCTTCATGGGTCTGTTCTTTTAATGTGCAGTAGATTCCTTCGACTTCTTTGTTTTTCCTGATTATTCTAAATCACGATTTATTTTCCTAATGATTACTAATTTTCATTTGCTTTTTTATTAATCTTTTGTAGTGTTAGTTTTTGAATGTTTGTCAATACATATTGAAAAATCTAGTTTATTTGAATATAACATTGTGCTTAATTTTATGTCAAGTATGAAGAGAAACCGAAGCTTTAGATACTTATTTTTTACAATCAAAATTTACTACTGCAATGAGCCTCTAAATAAACTTTTTTATGTATATTGTACGTAATTCTCTTTCATGACAAACTTCGTAAGTTGCTCATTAATTTTTAGTTTTTCCCCAATAGTTTCACTGTTGGACATTTCGTAAATACAAGCGAGTCTTCTTCTTTTATTACAGTGAAACATTTTAATTTTCTAAGGACACTGCTGTGCGCGACCCGTCAAAAATTACTGCTATATTTTTAGATTGATATGCACACACTGCACACACATGCTCCCCCTCTTACCAGAGTATGACTAGTCCCTTTCCCTACTATCCGAGAGGCGGGGAGAGCTGAGCGTGACTGAAACCTGTATATATATATATATATATATATATATATATATATATATATATATATATATATATATATATATATATATATATATATATATATATATTTATTTATTTATATAATGTATAAGCAGTCTGACACTTGCTTTTTATCATATAGGAGAAATGGTTTATCCTCCTGTCTTTCATTAGTGGAATAAATTTACCAAAGTTCGTTTCATAATTATTCTGATCATGTGAATTGGTCAAAAGCTTCGAATTGCGCACTCCACATTTTTGTGATTACTTACCCTTCTCATGCATTCTGTCTGGTCGGAAGAATTAGCACACAAGGTATCTGTTCAAAGAGAGAAATCAGTGTTAGAAGAGAGCTGGATATTCGACAAAATACCGACATATTTCAGTTTCTGGATATATAAAAGAATTTCTGTTAAAAAGAACTTTCTATAAATATTGTATTGTAATTTAGAAATTTTCACCCAAGTATTTTATGTAGGACTACACGCTAGCATTATGAAAGTTATTGTTGAATAGAAATGCTCAAACCTTGTAAAGTCTTTTAATAGAATTATGCGATTTAAAATGTGGCAACGTGGTCAAAGGGAGTCACAGTTTGGAGTAGCCTCCTAAGTAATGACTGGGTTCTAGGTCAGGTTAAGGTATGGGCATAATTCTTATTTCAGACTAATGCATCTGTGGCATATCTCTTTGGTTTCCTTAAAACTCTAGCACAACGGCGGACACAATCGGCTATTTCATAGGAAACGTAACATATCTATTTATCTACAATTCAATCCTTTCTACTTTACTTCCTATCTCGTCATTTTCTTCAATCTTGCTGCCCACACTCATTAAATTTGACTTCACTGAGTAACTGTAAGGTTTCCTCACACCGGCACTTACGTATCCCATTATTCTGTGCTGAAGCCTGAATGACATCATCTGTCATAAATCCAAACCATTTGGATAATAAAAACAAACATCTCTCAAAAAGGTTGCTTCTAAAAACTTTTTTAAAGCATCTTTATTCTCTGTTGAAATATATTTTTCATAAAACAGCTGCCTTTTTACATTGACTAAATAATAGATTTTTTATGGCATTCAAATATGGACAAATGAAACAAATTTTACAAAAAAATGAATTGAATTACGGATTTTAGAAAACGTATTTACAAACCAATATAGAAAATAAGGCGAGGAAATTAAATAGGTATACCAGAAAGTAAACTACAAGAAAAGACACAATATTATGTAAATAGAAATAGCAATTGTTTTGCCTTGGAATGTGTGGAGGAGCACGCACTAGGACAAAATCACTATACAAGATGTAGAAATAATATTTATCGATAAAATCACTGAAAATTGAAAATAAAGACATCAGCTAATTTACCATACTGCAAAACGAATCAAACTCACAAAATTTGACCCAAACACTCAGAAACCTTTTTTTCTGACACTATAGGCGTGACATGTTCCCTTGAAAGTCATATATCTAATGTAACTGTGCCTTCGAATGTAAATACTGCTTATCAAAGTATCAAAACACTTTTCTTTGAATATTCTTTTATTCAGTCAATAAAAGAGTAATATGCAGTGTGAAATGTTGAATGCTTTTGCTTGAACATGATAAAATGACTGTGAAGGTCCTGTAGAGAGTAGGGTTCCCCTGCTGTATAGGACCAGAAAAACAGCCCTTAAAGTTAAGTAACAGAATGATCTAAAAAGTCAAGATGCACCTCCAGATAAAAAAAAAGGAGTCTTGTAAAATCTTGTTACAAACCTGTAGATACTATGGCGTTATTATTAGATTGTCTATATTTTTCTCTCTCTCTTCATAATTTCGCCTGATAAAAGCGAAGTCATCGTTAGTTTCAAGTTACGCAGTTTGTAGATCCAACCAAGTTGCATGACAACGGGACAGTGTTGCGATGGAGGTCCCACTCCCAACCCAGTTCTGTTAACCGACCAGCCAGTGATACCAACTCTACCATATATAGAGACCAAATATCAATGGTTATCACAGTTAATCGATTTCACCTTTAATGACATACAAAGATGAAGAACACGAGTGACAGTAAAAGGGTACATTGGAGTAACGTATCCTATTCTCTTTAGCTGCTTTTTTGTTCATTCCTCCTTAGCTAACTATCATTCCAGACATCCAGACTGTGATACAGTTTTGTCCTACTTGTGCTAACAAAGCATTTATTTGAGAGTGATTATCAAGTGGATACCAGAATAACTGCAACATTTTGTTTTATTCAAAAACATGCAAACCCTACCACCCGATGAAATACTACCGCTAGAGAGTTATGGAGTCCTTTGACTGGCCAGACAGTACTACATTGGATCCTTCTCTCTGGTTACGGTTCACTTTCCCTTTGCCTACATACACACACCGAATAGTCTGGCCTACTCTTTACATATTCTCCTCTGTCCTCATACACCTGACAACACTGAGATTACCAAACAATTCTCCTTCACCCAAGGGGTTACTGCACTGTAATTGTTCAATGGCCACTTTCCTCTTAGTAAAGGTAGATGAGACTCTTTAGCTATGGTAAGCATCTCTTCTAGGAGAAGGACACTCCAAAATCAAACCATTGTTCTCTAGTCTTAGGTAGTGCCATGGCCTCTGTACTATGGTCTTCACTGTCTTGGGTTAGAGTTCTCTAGCTCGAGGGTACACTCTTGCCCACTATTTTATCTTATTTATCTTCCTCTTGTTTAGTTATTGTTTATTGTTTATATAGGAGATATTTATTTAGATGTTACTGTTCTTAGAATATTTAATTTTTCCTTGTTTCCTTTCCTCACTGGGCTATTTTCCCTGTTGGAGTCCCTGGGCTTATAGCGTCCTGCTTTTCCAACTGGGGTTGTGGCTTGGCAAGTAATAACACTAACAATCTAGGAATCGGCTAGAGAAACGCTGGATGTGTGGAACAGGCAAAATAAGCACATAATTTTATATTGCATAAAATCCATTAACCCTCGGAGAACCCTAATTATGACTCAGTTAGAGTTAAAATACTCATGAGATCAGAAGCCCTAATTCACTTAGCCTAATTTCCAACCTTAAACTAGACAGAAATAATTTCTGTAATCTAACATTTGTCGAAAAATTTGTCATAAAAATCACAACTTGATGTTTGCGTGTTACTTTTGTATGCAAGTAATTGGATATTTCCTTCTAAATAAGTTCACATTACAAAAAAGGAAAATCAGACCGTCCCTACTTGATTAGTCTCCTAATTTCTAAATTAATCATTCATAAGAAAATATTTTTCCTTTGTTTCTGTCTGTCAGTGCTAGAAGTTTTAATAACACTTTAATATGTAGTATAATCCCGATTGAACAGTAATGTCAGTGAGTAGAGCCAATTTTATTCTTTCTTTAATTTTGTGTAAAAGGAACTGATGCGAAGAAAGGTTACTGCTATTATTAGAAACCTTAGTCATAACTAGAATTTTCCAATATTTAATATCCTATATTCCTATGAACCCGTCCTTTGGAATAGCAGAGGAAAACAAATCAGGCTTTCAAAATGACTCCAGAAATACCAGTTCTTTGATTAAGAATAGATTTATATCATGGTAGGCTACTGGTGAAAGAGCGAAGGAAATAATACGTTTAATTATTTTCTTTTCAGGATTTTATTTCAAATAGGGCGAGAAACGTAGGATAGAAAGGAACCAGTAATCTGACGTTGACTGAGTCAGGAAAGACAAAATTAGAAAAAAAAAATGAATTTGATCAAAAGAACTAGAATAAAGAAACAGACATGTTCGTGAAAATATTCTATGAATCATGAAAACTTAAAAAGGTCCTTATTGTTGAACAACTTTTGCAGATAGAATGCGTTTGAATGACAATCCACAAGACAATATCAATTGCGACAACTGATAACCACACAAGCTTTCCTTCAGTGATGAAGTTAAGAGAGATTCAATTTGTTGGTTTCTAATTACCTCCGCAAACGAAGTTGGGAGGAGGTTATGTTTTCACCCCTGTTTGTTTGTGTGTGAATAACTTCCTGGCCACAATTATACTCATAGAGTAGTGAAACTTTCAAGGATTAATTGTTATGCTGAGACGTGGAAGTGATTCAATTTTGAAAGTCTTAGGTCAAAGACCAAGGTCGAGCAATTAGCTGCCGTGGCGGAGGTCTGTGCTCTACTGAGTGCCCCTCTAAATACTATTGCTATCATCTTCCGATATTTGAGAATATAAAATGTAGCCTAGCTATAAAATGGACAGCCCAATAGAACCAACATATGGGTTAAGCATTACAACGTTAACTATACCAGAAAAAAAAAAAAAAAATGTAGTCTAGTAAGATAAAATGATAATTTCTCGTTATTTTTTTTTTATTTATTTTTTTTTCCAGTAGCCTACATTTCAAGTTCATTATCATTGTGCTTTAATCTGAAAATTAGATTCTTTACAATACTTTAAATCTTGAACATTATCACGCTGGATTATTATTATTATTATTATTATTATTATCGTTGCTGTACGCGACCCGTCAATAACAATGGCTAAATATGTGGATGGATAAGCACGCACACGCGCGCATACAGATTCAACCCTTCCTACCCTTTCCCTCCTTCCTTTCCGGGTACCCCCTCTCACCAGGGTATGATTACTTTCTCTCCCCTTATCCAATGGACGGAGAGAGACCAAATTTTTATACGTCTGGTATTTCCGCTGATCATGCCCTAATATAAGTATAGGCCTATATATATATATATATATATGTTTATACATATATATATATATATATATATGTTTATACATATATGTATATATATATATATATATATATCTATATATATATATATATATATGTTTATACATATATGTATATATACATATATATATATATATATATACAGTATATATGTGTGTGTGTGTGTGTGTTTATATATTATAATTATACACACACACACACACACATATATATATATATATATATGTGTGTGTGTGTGTGTGTGTGTGTGTATGTTTGTATATCCAG
>NC_090730.1:33319223-33326723 GCF_036898095.1 Palaemon carinicauda
TATTATTTAGTGTTTTTATTGACTGGTTTCATGTGAATGTGACTATTATTATTATTATTATTATTATTATTATTATTATTATTATTATTATTATTATTATTATTATTATTATTATTATTATTATTATTATTATTATTATTATTATTAGTTGTACTTCTGATTTTAAAGGCTTATGGTATTTTATATGATGAATATTATATCCATTACTTTGGTTGGTTTCTTTTATGGCTGATGTGTTCTTTGTAGAAATGGAGAAAAAAGATACTTCAGGAACAGTACTAAATTGATTTATATTGTTGTTTTGGTTCCATATGATTTTATTTGTTCTTGTTGAACCGGATCTGGTGATCATCTACATTTCGGCTCCATCGTCTATATGGAATTGTTTCTTTGTATTTGGCCCCTCAGTCATTTAACCTTGACAAATTAGAGGTTAGTTCATTACTTTTCTTTTTCATTTTAGGCCTGGGTTACTGTTTGATTCAATAACTTTTTTGTCTCTTCTTTCATGATAATAATAATAATAATAATAATAATAATAATAATAATGATAGTAACAACAACAACAACAACAACAACAACAACAATAACGACATCAACAACAACAACAATAATAATAATAATAATAATAATAATAATAATAATAATAATAATAATAATAATAATAATATCTTGGTAGGAGACCCTCCTTCAAACAGGTGGAGTTGAATACTATGGCTGCATCGGCAGAATTCAATTTCTTGTCCAATTTCTCGATTCTACGGACAATTCTCTTTTCAGGGTTGTTACATTCAGCTAGCAAGTTAGCGAAGTTCATCAGGTGGGTGAAGAATACAATTCAGGTTAAGGCTGGATGTAATTAATACAAGTACAAGTAATACTCGAAAATTACAACAGGTAAAGTCAGGAGTGGATCGCTACGCGTTTCGGAACTGCTTGCTCCGTCTTCAGGCGAGAAGTGAGGCTCTGGCTGGATCTGGGTCCTTATATATCCTGGCTCTGGTTCGTAGAGAGGGGCCTCGAATTTTGATTGGTCGAGCGGAGGTTATAGGCTCGGGTGGCAGATGTACAACGAGCTCGGCTCAGCCTCCCAGGCTGAGAGGTAGGAAGGAATCCTGAATCCTGATTGGTCAGAACGCACGCCGAGCTAGCCAAAAAGTCAGGCAGGCTCCTCTCTCGCTCAGTGGACTGGGCTGAGAGAGGTATCCGAGCTCCCTGATTGGCTGAGGTGCCCACCGAGACGGGCTCAAAGTCAGGCAGCCCATTCCGACACTCAGCAGACTGGAATTCCGGACCATGCTCACCGCCAAAATCAGCATTCGGCCAGACGATTTCTCCATTTGTGGGGGTGTCAGGATCGGGGTTGTCATCGTCGCTGTAGAGCATAATTTCTTATAGCACCTTGGTGGACGTGGCACGAAATCCTCTTCGAAAGTTTCATTGTAGTCATACCGATGTATTTGCCGGGGCATCCTCGGACTGGGTATTGATAAGAGTAGACTACATTTGTCTTCTTCAGAGGGTTATTATCAGGGGGCGCTGGATTGTTCCTCATGATCAAGCTGCGGGTTTTTTCAGTCTGGTGATAGATGATGAGAATTGTCCGAAGAATCAAGAAATTGGACAAGAAATTGAATTCTGCTGATGCAGCCATAGTATTCAACTCCACCTGTTTGAAGGAGGGTCTCCTACCAAGATATACAGAAATCCACCTGCAACACCCGTCGGCCTTGAACGATCCCGGGACCCAGTCATACAGAAGAAACCTTCTCCAACGCCAACTCCAGCAAAAGAAGGCCCTGAAGGACGAGCTCTACGCCCTTCGGGTTCGCCTTGATGATGAATGGGCCAGCTTGAGGGATGGAGGAGAAGCCCAGCTCGCTACTGACGTCCCCCTTGAGGTTGACAGCGACCTCGAGGACGAGGACGCCCCTGATGAGGACGCCCATGATGATCGACGCCCACGATATTGACTAACCCCAACCATGAAGAGGACCTTGGTGGTGGCCTGAGCTACCCCAACAACATCATCCATGCCCTACAAGTCCTTAAGGAGAGGGACTTGAAGAAGAGGATGAGGACCATCTTGAGGAAGCTGGTCACCCTTAATGGCGGAAAGCTGCAGATCCCAGAGGTCCGCCAGGAATACATTAACATCTCCAGCTACGTCCCTATGCCAGCATAGGAGCAGATCCTCAAGATGGGCCTCAACTGCCACTTCATCACCCGACCGAGACCATCCGACAAGCGCCTGGAGGTGGAATTACTCCTAGATTCCATCCTCAACCTCCAAGAACGTGGTGCCCTCCAGACGACTGACGCCCTTCAGCCGTTTCTGCTCGCCGAGGCCCTTACTGACAGGGTCAGGTACAGCAGCGGCATCGTTTCTAAGGAGATGAGAGCTGCTGCTAAAGAGCTCAAGCAAGTTGCTGATGTCACCGTCCGTTGGGCCGACAAGACAGCTGCCTTTGTACTCATCAATACCCATGAGTACCACGAGAAATTGGATGCCATCCTCGCCGACCTGACCAAATTCGAGCACCTAACAAGCAACCCTGTTGAAGACATCAAGAGGGAGGCAAATCGCACCATCGAGGCCATTAATGCTGCAACTAACGCCGTATACACCTGCCCATGATTTCGGGAGATTATGGACCTGGTTACCTCTACGGCAATGTTAAAACCCACAAACAAGGCAACCCACTTCGACCTATCATCAGCCAATGCCCTACGCCTACATACCAGCTGGCCAAGAGACTGAACACGATTTTGACGCCATATGTCCCCGACCGCCACTGTGTGGCCTCCTCTGCCGAATTCCTAGAGAGGATCAAGGACGTCCGTGGCGAGGGGGGTCATAGCATCGATGGACGTCGAATCTTTGTTCACTAATGTCCCTGTTGACGAAACCATCGACCTTATCTCTGATAGAGTCTACAGGGACGAGACGTCTCTGGAATTGAATATCAAAGAGCAAGCCCTTCGGACCCTCCTTGCCATCTGCACTAAGAGGGCCCCCTTCACTACTCATCGTGGGCACATGTGCTTACAAAAGGATGGCGTGGCGATGGGCTCGCCCTTGGGCGTACTCTTTGCTAACTTCTTACATGGGATTAGTAGAGGAGAGGGTATTCTCCCAACTCGAGTGCCCCCCTCGCTTACTTCCGTTATATTGACGATACTTTCGTCAAAGCTACTTCCACCGAAGCCATCGAGAACCTAAGGAGGACCTTTGAGGACAACAGCGTCCTCCACTTCACCCTTGAGAACAGCGTCGACAACAGCCTCCCGTTCCTGGACATCTTGATTTCTTCCACCAACAAGGGATTCCAGACCACTGTCTACACTAAGCCCACATATCTCGTCATGTGTTTAAATGGCAAAAGTGAATGTCCTGCCCGCTACAGGGCCTTGACCATCAAGGCCTTTGTACACACTGCTCTTCATGGACTGACACCCACAAGGAGCTGGAAAGGGCCACACAGGTCCTCATCAATAACGGCTGCAGCAACAAGCAAGTCCAGCGTGAAGTGAGGACAGCTATAGACAAGTGGTATGGGTCCTCTGCGGTGGAAGGGTCCGACAGCGCCAGCTAGGGGTCTGACTGCACTAGAGATAGGTCCGACACCTCCACCAATGGATCTAGAGACATCAAACTTTACTACAAAGGCCTCATGTACGCAGAATATCAGTGGGATGAGAAGGCCAATAAAGACATCATCACTAACAACGTGTCATCTACTGATGAGAACCACGAAAGTGAAACTCATCATCTATTTACCAGACTGAAAAAACCCGCAGCTTGATCATGAGGAACAATCCAGCGCCCCTGATAACGACCCTCTGAAGAAGACAAATGTAGTCTACTCTTATCAATACCCAGTCCGAGGATGCCCCGGCAAATACATCGGTATGACTACAATGAAACTTTCGAAGAGGATTTCGTGCCACGTCCACCAAGGTGCTATAAGAAATCATGCTCTACAGCAACATAACACCCAAATTAGCCTGGCAGACATCGTCGCCAATACCAGAATTATCGGCAGCGCCCTGGACAGCAGGCGCTTATGAATATTGGAAGCCCTGTTAATCCAGAACGAGAAACCAGCATTGAATACGACTCAAGAGATGTTCCTCCTACCATCCTGTCGACGTACCAACGCTAGGAACCAAGAACAAGACCCTCAGAACGATGACAACCCCGATCCTGACACCCCCACAAATGGAGAAATCGTCTGGCCGAATGCTGATTTTGGCGGTGAGCATGGTCCGGAATTCCAGTCTGCTGAGCGTCGGAATGTGCTGCCTGACTTTGAGCCCGTCTCGGCGGGGCGCCTCAGCCAATCAGGGAGCTCGGATACCTCTTTCAGCCCAGCCCAGAGAGGAGCCTGCCTGACTTCTTGGCTGGCTCGGCGTTGCGTCCTGACCAATCAGGATTCAGGATTCCTTCCTACCTCTCAGCCTGGGAGGCTGAGCCGAGCTCGTTGTACATCTGCCACCCGAGCCTATAACCTCCGCTCGACCAATCAAAATTCGAGGCCCCTCTCTACGAACCAGAGCCAGGATATATAAGGACCCAGATCCAGCCAGAGCCTCACTTCTCGCCTGAAGACGGAGCAAGCAGTTCCGAAACGCGTAGCGATCCACTCCTGACTTTACCTGTTGTAATTTTCGAGTATTACTTGTACTTGTATTAATTATATCCAGCCTTAACCTGAATTATATTCTTCACCCACCTGATGAACTTCGCCAAATTGCTAGCTGAATGTAGCAACCCTGAAAAGAGAATTGTCCGTAGAATCGAGAAATTGGACAAGTAATTGAATTCTGCCGATGCAGCCATAGTATTCAATAATAATAATAATAATAATAATAATAATAATAATATTAATTTCCTGAAGAAACCATCTTGAGAGGAAAACGATATGTGTATTAATCCGACCTGCATTGTGGAAATACATTTTGTACTTGGTATTAGTCATATATAATAAACAAAAGCAACAATGTCAAAGAAAATTCTGTAACTATATTTTACAGTTACTGTGAATACCAGTCCTAATATCAGCAATGCACTTAACTGTTACACTAGTGATAGTCTCTGCTGGCTAATGGTCGCCCGAGGAGGACGATGTAAATCGTCTCTGTGGAGACCTAAAACCCCGCAACTTTAACTTTAACTTTAACAAAACCAAAGGTCAAATGGTTATTTGGCAATATAATATCACTAAGGCATTAAGGGTACACTGTTAGAAAAAAACCGTAATTTTGATCGGAAATTCCCTGTAAAAATATATTGTTCTTATCCGTATTTCAGTAAAATACAGGCGACCCGTAATTTTACCTTAATTTTTTATTATTTTTTACGGGTTCATTACCTTAATATTACTCTTTTAACGTCGATATAACCGTTGTCAAAACGGTAAAAAACATGGAATATATGTTGCCAGATATTTACCGTTTTTTTTTTTTTTTTTTAAGAAAATTTTTAATTGTAGTCTATATTCCTGGTAAGAAGAATCAACATGTCACGCAAAAAGAATGCATATATTACCTATTCTTTTTCTATTGGGAAGGTGAGAAATAAAACAAGCTTTCAACTTATGCATCGTCTGATATGTCAAGTAAGTGTAACAGCCACACATATAAATGTGTCGTGCTGTACTAATCTCATCTCATCAGGAGAAGTAGGAGATGATGAATGGAGGAGTATTGAATTAAAAGCACAAGATAGAGACGACTGGCGAAATCTAATCGAGGCCCTTTGCGTCAATAGGCATAGGAGGAGATGATGGTGACGATGATGACTGTATTAATAAAGAAAGAAAATAATGATTCTAAGTAAAAAATGTTAGATTTTTTAAAGTAAAGAAATATAATGATTGTAAGTAATAAGTTTATGATATTCAACTTCAAAAATTAGTATTACATTCAATGACCCTTACACAGGAAACTGGTTGTAATTTATAGAACCAGTTAATTCAGCATGCTATTGCCTCGAATAGGCTTCTCAGATTAGGCAAATAATGAATTTGTGGACCTCTATACATTAAGGGTTTTAAAGGTTTTAAAGGCCATTCATGAATGGCAGGGGCAAGGGACAGTGACATTGCTTTATCGAGCTGGACAATGCCCTAGAGACTGACCATATATACATATGATCAGCGCCCAAGCCCCCTCTCCACCCAAGCTAGGAGCAAGGAGGGCCAGGCAATGGCTGCTGATGAGGCTCTCTCCCAAACCCCCATCTTTAGCTCACAAGGATGGAGAGGTTGCACCGACCGAAGAAACTAACGAGTATGAGTGGGACTCGACCCCCAGTCTGGCGTTCACCAGTCAGGGACGTTACCACATCGGCCACCACAACAAGTATTAAGCACACAATAGATGTGAAACCAGGAATCTCTCAAAGTTAAACCCATAATAGATATTTTTCCATCCTATCCATGTCGCCATTTTCAAGAACATTTTTGCTATTCCTTGTTTTGTTTTTATAGAAATTGGGTTAAACATCTGAATCCTTTTTGTCAACTGACATACAGATGCTATTTTTTTTTTTTTTTATGTGAATAACGTCAGCAATGTATTACTTTTTTTTTGTAGTTTGGGTCTGTGACCTTGAAAAGTAAAATGCCAAGATTATAGTTTCAGTTCAGGTGATAAGGTTTGTGGAAGCCATCGTTATATGCTCAGTATAGTAATAACAACAATAATAACAACAACAACAACAACAACAACAACAACAACAACAACAACAACAATAATAATAATAATAATAATAATAATAATAATAATAATAATAATAATAATAATAATAAAGATAGCTTTTAACATTATTGACGAAAATAAAATTCCGAGATCCGTCTGTGATTCTTACCTAATATTAGATGTTCAAGGTTATCTCACTGTTTCTGTAATATCAACATGAATTTCATAAATACATAGGATACAGTAGATATAAAAAAATCTTACCTTCTTTCTATACCAATTAATTTAGTTTGTTACAAAGTAAATATAGATTTGAAATCGAGTGATATTTTCAAGTAAAGTGTCTATGCCAGAGTCAATATCAGTATTGACTCTGGTCCAGTCTAGGGAAACTCTGCAGAGAGAGAGAGAGAGAGAGAGAGAGAGAGAGAGAGAGAGAGAGAGTTGAATATTTTCTATACAACCAACTGTTCACCTCGTAATAATCCCCTGTGGTTAAAAACTTCCAAAGCGCCAGAGTAATTTAATTTAATAACGCCTGAGTATCACCATCAATATATGTTCCTCTAATATACGCAAAAAAACTTCCGCCTTTCCTAACTAAAGAGAAATAGGAATGATATACTGTAAGTCGTCATCACAGCTTAGGTTTCATAACTTATATAAGCAGGTGCAAAAGTGTTTAGGGATGGGCTTAATTGATTACGATTAATATTAATAACTTAACCATCCATGCTGTAGAAGTGCTAATGAATACCTTGAGTACGTTAGCTCTTAACATCAATGCTCGTCTTA
>NC_090730.1:33329223-33339223 GCF_036898095.1 Palaemon carinicauda
GTTACCAGCCTGACATATACCTTTGTTATTTTCAGGATTCGCTCTGGCTTTGTCATCTGTGGTACGTAACTTCTAACAAATGTAGTAGGAATGTACAGTATATATATATATATATATATATATATATACATATATATATATATATATATATATATATACTCACATATTCACAGGAATCTACTATATATAGCCTATAATTTCGCATAAGTAACTAAGGTAATAGTTTATATACGGAAGATCTATTCTAATGTTGGTAGCGATCTTCAAGTGTTTTATTTCAGTTGTTCACTACTTCTCATGTGGTTTATTCATGTCCTTATTTTCTTTCCTCATTGGACTATTTTTCTTTGTTGGAACTCCTGCTTTTTCAACTAGCGTTGTAGCTTAGCTAATAATAATAATAATAATAATAATAATAATAATAATAATAATAATAATAATAATAATAATAATAATAATAATAATAAGACTGAACTGACTCAGCAAGGAATGGAAATGACGACTCTACCGGGACAAATCATGTTGGTGTATCAATTCTTACCCCTTCTTTTTTCACATAATGATAGAAAATATGGCTTCTATGATCTAGTTAGTCTAAAAAACGGACTAATAAAACAAAAACAGGTTCACAATGATCAATTTCTTCGATTTCATCGACTTTAAACGAAGGTAACATTTTAAGAAATCGTAGTTTCAGTAATCGGGTTTGCGAAGGAAGTGATCCTACGCAAACATAAATATTTTCTTCATCTAGTAAATAAACAGCAGAAGTTCCTGTGGACTGTATATACTGTATCAATCGGCAGCTTTCAACAGGGCAAATGCCAACGGAAAACCCGACAACGTATTTGGAAAAGAAGTGAAAACAAACATTTGCTGTATATGATCGATTTACCACAGCTGGTTTACGATTATTTACAGCTGGGTTTTTCCATTTTCCTAAATTTTTTATAGAATTTCATAGATCGTAAGCCTGTCTCTCTTTATAAAGCATGTGTAAAGGAGTTAGCCTAATGTCATATAATTTTTTGCTTATAAATTTTTCATATCTTTAGTTCAAATAATCTATTTCTGTTTTTAATGACCATGGCCCTTGCGACGTTAGTCAATATTTATTAATAAACCAGCAGAGGAAAATGACAAATGAGGATCAAAGATTTGCTGAACAATAATTAGATATTTTTTCTATCAGATTTTGCATTTATGCAGAGCTGTGAAGGCGATATATATATATATATATATATAATATATGTACACATATATATATATATATATACACACCCAAACACACACACACACACACACATATATATATATATATATTTGTATATATATATATATATATATATTATATGAAATGTGATAATACTTGAAATATGTTTGTTTGATATCTCCTTATATCTCTATTGTTTAATAACTTATCTCTATTCATTAATATTCATTCGCCCCCATTTATATTCTTCAGGAATCCATTCCTTTGAAAAAAAAAAAGACGAATAACAACGTCTTCCAAGTAAACTCAAGCATTACCTAAGTGTTATTTTCTTGGTTTAAGGAAAGGCTAACAGATGTTTTAGTTCTTCTTTTTTCTTTTTTTTTAAATTCCACTTGCACAAGAGGGGAATTTTACATCTGGTTAAAGAATCATCTCCTGGTTACGTAGTCTGCTTGTATAACCAGTTTTGTCTGCTTTTTACATAAGAGATCAAGGAACAACGTCCGCTTTCTTTATTGCGGAATGCGGATGTCTAACGAGGTTAATGTAAGAATGGTTGACGAGAGGTTTATCTAATTCCCCTCTTTCTTTATTGATATTTCTTCCCCTCTTTATATTTTCTCTTCTATTTTTATCAATTCTTTTCTTAATTATTATTATCTGTCGCCACTCGGTCAAGGAAGGTGATCCACGGGTTTTTTTTTTTTTTTTTTTTTTTTTAAAGAGCAGTACAACATGAGTTTCCCCTTTTGTTTACACTTGTATTCGTACACCAACGTGACCAGCACGTTAAGTGTTGCTTGCTAAGTGCGTGCACAAATTAAGTGCCCCCAACAAAGTGGATTTTATTACCATCATAATGATCGTGCAAGAATTTACTTAGATCGAACCTGAAGGTCAGGTGCTTAAGCAATCTTACTCTTATTGGAATACACGTATTAAAACATAGCTGAGACAAGGGTATTGAAAGGCTCATGAGACAAGAATGGCCAGACCTTAAATATCCATTATTGTTAGTTACAAAGCTCACAATCAGCAAAATTTGTTAAAAATCTGCTAAGATTCTTTTACGAAATTCTAACAAACCTTAACAACAAATAGAGCGAAAACCATAATCAAATCCAACTTCGTAAGCAGAGGCAACAACTATTGTATTTGACATCATGTGAAGCATTGGACATAAATATCATGTGTATAAACGCCGAAAGTACACCTTTCAACTGCCAGTTTCACAAGAAGACAAATAAATAAACTTTTTTAACATTTCTATGTGGCATCATGATATATAAATGCAGATACTCCGTGGGCATAGTAGTATATGCAATGAAGAAAAGCTACTCGCTGAAATAGAGACAGCCAAGCATGATATTTATCGAAAAAGAAACTTATAATTACCATTATGATGACAAGAAAAACGCAATTCTTGACAATATTGTCTAGGGGAATAAAATGTTCTTGGATGCCTCCGAAACCTTCAACCAACAAGTGTATGACATACCTAAATTTGTAGAATAGAGAAGATCTGAAATGTGCTTTCCATGCTACCTGCCCCTTCAATTTATATTCAGCAAATATAGGAAAACTGCACATAGTACATTCTCCAAACTAACAATCAGATCACAAATAAAGACAAAAACAGCATAGGTCTCGGAGCACCATCCTGCCGGACTCCAATATGTTCGACCTCAGTAAAAAAAATTATGTTGCTGAATCAAACTGATTCATTGTCGAAATTGGCTTAGACGTCACTACTTTTGTCTTTAATGTCCTCATAATTACGTGATCGCCATCTGTAAGCATTGACTACTGACTGTCAGGAAGCAAATGGTTTAGATGTTAACAGAATACAATGATTGCAATTTGCACTGCAGGATACAGCATCAGCTCTTAAGTAAAAACTGGGAGTCTGAGATGAAGTAAAAACGTCTAATACTGTTGTAACGAAAAAAATTACTTCCAGATACAAGCCCCCCCCCCTCTCTCTCTCTCTCTCTCTCTCTCTCTCTCTCTCATGGTTCGTAGTAAATGTGGCATTTTCTTCTACCTCTCTCTCCCATTCAATAGGATTTTCTATTTATATCTCTCACATGACTTCCTTCTTTGGCAGGGTATGACATGTAAGGAAGATTGAAAGCACTTCCCCTGCACACAAAAGATAATGTATTCATTTTCTACGTGTGTTTAACGGCTGTCATCAATTCTACATTAGAACCATAACAAAACATCAGACCAACAACAGACGTACTAGACGCTTCCAAGAAAATCTGTGAACCGGTTTTCAAGAGCAGGAGGAAGTCACTCATTGAGAGGGGCACAGTACAGTTCAGGGACACACAATGTATGGATGTGATGCTTTGGGACGGCGGATGGATTTATGGAATTCTAGGTCATAATGATAGGCGCTGGGGACGGGGAGGCCATTCAGTGACAAAGGGTCAACTAGGCGAAAAACCTTCAGTTGCTCGATGAAGTTGATACTTAAGAGGTTGGGCAGCAGAATGAAAGAAAGAAAGCGTGGATGTCGTTTAAGTCGAACAACATAAAGTAGGTGAAGTTAGGTGTGAAAAAAGGGACACATGGCACACTGCAAAAATCCCTTTAGTAATGCCTACAGCGCACTACGGGTGACACTACCCTATTTGGGAATGCTTGGGAGGATAGAAGAATGAAAATATTATAAAGAAAGAGTTCTGATACGGTTTCTTCCCAAATTAGGTTGTAGGTATCCGAGATTGTCTGTTACTGTTGCTGGACACGGGTGCTTCCCAATTAGAAGCTCGTTAAGTGAAGATAAAGATAAATAAAGATGTAAAAGTAGTTTCAGAGTCCTAGCGTGGACACCCAAGCCACAACCTCGGGTCTCTTAGGGACCTTAGAACATGCCCTTTCATTTTCATACTTCCCAGAAGTAACCCTTGCAGAAGTTTCGAATCATGCCATAGAAAGCGCCCCCTAATAAGAGTAAAATCTACCCAAGATTAATTATATTGAACCTATGCACTTATGCATATGAGAGAGACTATTTTTAATCTATAAGAATATCTAATGTACGGAGCCCGGCTAAATATGTAGTTATATATATACACACACACACACACACGCACACGCACTCCTATCTCTAGGGCATGACTACTCTTCTCCCCTTTACCCGAGAGACGAGGAGAGCTGAGCGTGACTATATATATATATATATATATATCTATCTATCTATCTATCTATCTATATATATATATATATATATCTATATAATATATATATATATATATATATATTGCCAGACACTTGCTCTCTATTATGTAAGAACGATTACTGCATAAGAACATTTAGACAAAGTATAAGAAACAGCCCATCATTTTTTAGCATGGTTATTATTGCATTTTCAACCTTACGTAACAATTCAATAAAACCGCGAGACCTGCCTAGCATGATCTCTTTCACCGCACCATGACAAAAAGAGCAACTGAGGCAGCAGGAGCGAAGCCACTAACGAACAAATGAGAGCGGAGTGTAATAAACGAAGGAAGACACCACTCCGGTGACCCTATCTAAAGACCTGTTTAATAACGCCAGTAATGCACTTCCCTTCTCAACTGGCGGGAACCGCTGCAAACCCACTCCAGCGATTAAGGAGTAATTGGTAATCTCTATCGTTCTAGGGCAAAGTACAGGCACTAGGACCTATCATGTAATCTTGATAAAGCAAGATTAAATCTTTCAGGTTTCCGAATGTAATCTTTTCAGCGTGGTCATCGTGACTTATATACGAGTCTTGTTATCGTGTCAAGATGAGATATCCGTAAATCAGAGTGGTACCTAGGAGTCTGCAGTGGGTAGGCACCTATAGGGGACGCATCTGAATATTGGGGGGAAGGGGCGGGGGGGGGGGGGGGGGGTTGAGGGCACTAGGCGAGCAGAGCGAACTTACTCATGCCAATTTCAGAGGCATTCTGAAGCCACATGGTAAGGGTATTAGGACATATTCTGAGATTACTGGTGGATATTCAGATATTATACAGGTATCTGTGATTCTTTTATACTGTATTAACAGACATATACGGAAATTATAATCATACGTAATTCCTGAATAGGAATACAATATATGAAACTGAAAAAAAAAAAACATCAGTTTATCTATATAAAAGGCATTAATTCTCTGCGTATTGAAAACAAAAGCATTGAAATGCAAGAAAAAATAGACATTTTATATGTCTATTATGTAATATGTACTCTTAATAAAAAAAATTGATGGATGAACGATATACATACATACATACATATATATATATATATATATATATACACACACGCTATCATCATCAACCGTATACCTTGTCCACTGCAGGACAAAGGCCTCAGACATGTCCTTCCACTGGCGTCTATGGTCTTTCTATGCCTGTTTATACCCGATTTTTTTTAGTTCTTCAATCCATCGTCTTCTCTTCCTTTCCCTGTTTCTTTTGAAATCTCTAGAGACACATTCTGCCATTCTTAATGCCCATCTTTTATCTGTCATTTTCATTATACAGTATATCCTGCCCATGTCCATTTCATTTTCTTACAAGTTGTTAGAATATCCTCTACTTTAGTTTGCTCTTGTATTCATGTTACTCTTTTTCTTTCTCTTAGCGTTATTCCATTCATTATTCTTTATATATCTCTTTGAGTTGTAAGTATCTTATGTTCTAGTGAATTTTGTAGTTGTATTTTCGATAAAGGGTTTTCTTTCGAATCAATAGAAATTCTCAACACGCTGAGGCTGAACTTATTTTTATCACTTTAGAGCCTGGGGTGTTTATCATAAAATCGACATGCATAGTCTTCAACAGGATTTAAAAATGTCCAAAGCTATTTAACCTACATAATAAAAATCATCGAAATGGAAGAAAAATGTTTTGGGGTTCACCAAGTAAAAATTTATTCGCGTCAGTATATTTTTCCAAATTTAAGAATCTTACATTTCGAAAATACAATTGTAAAGAACTTTATGTATAATGCATTCAGTTTATTATACAATGGGAATATTTAAATCAAAATAAGAAGACATTGGTTTATTTACGTAAAAAAATAGCAAAGTACTGAGAATAATTTTGCTACAATATCCACGCAAGTTACTTATTATATAACTGCAGAGGTTTACTCAAAAATATTAACCTTAATGCTGCACCTCTTGAAGGCTGCATGGTGACTAGATACGAACACGCATAAATGTACTGTATACACACACACACACACACACACACACACACATATATATATATATATAAATATATATATATATATATATGTGTGTGTGTGTGTGTGTGTGTATATCTATCTATCTATCTATCTATCTATCTATCTATCTATATATATATATATATATATATATATTTATCGTCTTTAGTATAGGTACTTGACATTTAAAAATTTAAGCTTTAAGTGTAACTTCTGAGAGAGAGAGAGAGAGAGAGAGAGAGAGAGAGAGAGAGAGATCTGATGAACTTTACAGGCTTGACAAACATCCATAACTTGTCCTCTAATCGATCAAACAATTGACACTTCGAAATATAATTCTCATATGAGATGTCAAACATTCATTAATAGCATAGACTCACCCACATACATACATACATACATACATACATACATTCATACATACATACAGTACATATATAGGGCTACATACATACATACATACTTACATACAACATGTATATATGCATACCTGATCATACATACATACATACATACATACACACAGTACATAGCCTATATAGGGCTACATACATACATACATACTTACATACAACATGTATATAGGCATACCTGATCATACATACATATGTATATTCACGCATATAAATAAAAGTGAAGAGAAAATAGGCTTTTTGAAGTGAAATTGTATGTTAGAAAAGAATGTCTTGTGCCAGATACTCTGGAGAAGGCATAGACAAGTCAAAAGGAGAGAGAGAGAGAGAGAGAGAGAGAGAGAGAGAGAGAGAGAGAGAGAGAGAGAGAGAGAGAGAGAGAGAGAGAGAGAGTAAAACAAAATGTTAAAGGGTAATGGCATTTGAGAACTGAAGTAAGTTGTTCAATTGAAAAAAACAAAATATAGAGAGAACAGTAAAGGAAACAATTGTTATAAAAATGATACAAATGTAGAAGTGGGAAGAATTTAGTGAAAATCTGAGAAGGTATGTTTTAATAAAACTGTTGAGGACGTCACCATAGAGATTAAGAAGCTGAAGAATTGAAAGACGCCAGAAGTTGTTAGAGAAGCTGGCAGATACGCTACAAGCCCAAAGATCCGAATATGACACTAAGTCTATCATGAAAAAAAAAATAGCTAAAAAAAATATTTAAACTGTGAAAGAGATAATAAAGTAAAATAAAGAAGTCGAATAACAAAAGAAAAAAGAAGTATACGATGAAGCAATAAAATAGGAAATTCGACTCATGAACCAGCTCAATAAAAATATTTTATTATTATTATTATTATTATTATTATTATTATTATTATTATTATTATTATTATTATTATTATTATTATTATTATTATTATTATTATTATTACTTGCTAAGCTACAATCCTAGTTGGAAAAGCAGGAAATAAGGAAATAAATAAACTACAAGAGAGGTAATGAACAACGTAAGATATTTAAGAACAGCAATAAAATTAAAACAGATCTTTCATATATACACTGTAAAAAAACTAAAAATAACAAGAGAAACATATATAAGGCAGAAAAGTGTGCCTGAGTGTACACTCCAAAGCATAAAGATAATTTCCTGATCAAGGTCACAGGGGGAACAAACCTTCCCTAGAAAACTGTGATATTGTAACCTAACCAAATCAAAGCAAGTTTATTAGAAATAACTGTATATTCAGCAGTCTTGGAAACATAACACTTCCTTATCTCAGATCAAGTTTTATACCAAACCATCAACCATGAAGCCCACAGTATAACACACACTTTAATTTCCATCATAAGACATTTGAGTAATTGCCAATAATCTATTATCTTTAATACGAATTTTCAACAGCTCCATAGTGGTTCTCTATATTATTATTATTATTATTATTATTATTATTATTATTATTATTATTATTATTATTATTATTATTATTATTATTATTATTATTATTATTATTACTTGCTATGCAACAACCCTGGTTGGAAAAGCAGAATGCTATAAGCACAAGGGCTCCAACGGGGAAAGATAGCCCAGCGAGGAAAGGAAATGAATAAACTCTATGGGAAGTAAAGTACAATGATTATAGAATATTTTAATAACAGTATTAACATTAAAATAGATCTTTCATGTACTGTATAAACTATAAAAAAGACTTTGCCAACCTGTTCATCATTAAAACATTAGCTGGAAATTTGAACATTTGAAGTTTTAACGATTGAACTTCTTCAAGTTATTCCTTTTAAATCAAAACTTCTTGCACAACTGTTCACACCGACACATAAACTCACACACTCACTCGCACACACTCATAGATACAGTATGTATGTGTGTATTTACATGAATTACACACAAATATAATTATATATATGAAATATACATGCATACACACATAACTATATATATGCATACATATGCATACATATAGACATACATATATATATATATATATATCTACAACTGATGTAAACACACAAACATAGAACTTGCATATATATATATATATACATATATATATATATATATATATACATACATACATATCTATCTATCTTATATATATATATAATATATATACACAGTATTGTTAGCCATATTTTCAATATAGCTTTAGTAACGGTCTTGGAAAAACACCCTACTTTATTCTCCCAAGAAATACTAACACACCTTCCGTTGTGATATTTTTCCACACCATATTTGAATATTTGCAGAGAATCTAGGAATTTTGGCCATATTGCTCGGTGGTGCTGTCTGGTGGGGGGAGGGTAGAACATTCAACCCCCATGTGTATCTGGGGTAAAACCCTGCTGTTGTACCCTTAAGGAAAAGCCAAGAGGTTGGGCAGGAAGATGAAAGAAAGGAACCTTGGTGAAAGGTTAAGAATTGATCGCAGTTAAAGGGTTGAGCGCAACTAAGAATTGACTGCAGCTAAGGATTAAGTGCAGGTATGGACTGAGTGCAGCTAAGAATTGAGTGCAGCTAACGACTGAGTTCAGCGAAGAATTGAGTGCAACTTAGAATTGATCGCAGTTAAAGGATTGAGCGCAACTAAGAATTGAGATCTGTTAAGGATTAAGTGCAGGTATGGATTGAGTGCAGCTAATGATTGAGTGCAAGCTAAGGACTGAGTGCAGCGAAGAATTGAGTGCAACTTAGAATTGATCGCAGTTAAAGGATTGAGCGCAACTAAGAATTGAGTGCAGCTAAGGATTAAGTGCAGGTATGGATTGAGTGCAGCTAAGGATTGAGTGCAGCTAATGATTGAGTGCAGCTAAGGAGCTGAGTGCAGCGAAGAATTGAGTGCAACTTAGAATTGATCGCATCTAAGTACTGAGTGCAGCTAAGAATTGAGTGCAGCTAAGGATTAAGTGCAGGTATGGATTGAGTGCAGCTAAGGATTGAGTGCAGCTAATGATTGAGTGCAGCTAACGACTGAGTGCAGGCGAAGAATTGAGTGCAACTTAGAATTGATAGCATCTAAGGACTGAGTGCACCTAAGAATTGAGTGCAACTTAGAATTGATTGCATCTAAGGACTGAGTGCAGCTAAGAACTACAACTAAGAACTGATTGTAGCCAAAGTTTGAGTGCAGCTAAGGGAAAAGGGACGCTT
>NC_090730.1:33341723-33379223 GCF_036898095.1 Palaemon carinicauda
CAACAATGCAAGGTTTTAGCATTAAATCATATACCTCAATATGATAACTGTAACTTTTTCCTTAACATTATACTGTACAAGTATCCTCTCATGTAGCAAAACCTCCGGAAAGATCACATAAGAACAATGATAACACGAAAACATTCCTTAAATTGTTTTGGCACAAACTTGAGAGTGCTATCAATCCTCTTGAATTTGTTGTTGTCTTTAAAATATATCATGTTGTCATCAGAGACCGTTATGAGTTAAAAAGAGCGATAAGATTACATGTTACATTGTTCATAAATCAACTGATATGAAGAAAATACGTTTTTAAAAGGGAAAGTATTTTACTCTACATTCGAAAAAAGAAAGAAAGCATTTATCACGCTTGTTTTAACTTACAACCTCATGCAATGTATTGATTCTCTATTATATAAAAATGCTGCAAATCTAATCAATCATAATAAATCATAATAACATAAAAGTAACCTCGATACGTTAGACATATCAATACACATGAGGCTCCCATTGGGTGAGTGAGGTAATCTTGTTTTTTAACAACTGCTAATATTTAGATGCCATCGAAAAGTTTTCACTTTCCTCTTTTCTTTATAATACAGTATGGACCAAGTTTAGGGTTTGGTAAAGAATAAAAATGTCTAGTATCAACATAAAGGAACATAGGAATTTAGCATAAACAATTTGATATTTAAAGCAACTTGCTGAAAAACGTCCAATGATACTAGATGAATGAATAAAAAAAAATAAGTCAGCCTAATATAACCTTTATCATCCTAATATCCATCAAGACTTATAGTTTTCCATTAATAGGGTACTTTTGATATATAAGACCATGGATGTAGATGACACAGTTGTAACGATATCAAAATCTTAATGAATTAGATCTAAATTGCCATAATAGCCTCTTGCCTTAAATAAAGGTTTTCCAATTTGTGTAGGCCCCAAACTAATAAAAGATAGTTTTCAGGCTATAGTTAGATATTCCTGCTATACAAAAAACAAATCTCTGAAATATCTATACATAGCAAACGAAAATGAGGATATCCAGTCTTGGGCTACAATGGAACAATTTGTAGTGGGAAAATGGCCAAACTTGAAGTCAACGGGCTTGATAACTCCATACCATTCACTTCTAGCATTTGTAAAACTCTTCCTTCCCATGTGTTTCTTTTCGAGTCGTTTCAGCTGATTTTGAGACAGTATTAATGAAAAAGTACACAGTTATATCTTTTGGGCCAAAGTTAAGGAAGTGGCCACAAAATTGGGTGTTTCTAACATGTTTTAGTATTTGGGCACCGAAATTATATTCCTTGTGACTCCTATTTCTATACTGGCATAGGATTGAAGTCACACATTTTGCTCTAAACTCTGTTCACAACAACACAACCTCTTCGATTTAAGTTTTAATAATACTGGCTGCTAGATACAAGGTTTTACAGTTAGGTTTACAAAATGCCAGAAATTGGGCTAAAGGAGATAATGTCCTGATACTAATTTCACCTATTTTTTTCTTGGGGCAGAGATTACTTTTATGTTTCTTGCCCGTGATCTCACTCAGAGAAAAAAATTACTAATTCACTCTCGATTGCAGTTTATAGATAAGAAAGAAAAAGAAAGGAAGAAAGAAAGGGACACGGCTAGTAAATACGCCATAAAGGATATGCTATGAAATGTTGATAGTAAAATTATCGCAACTTCAAACTAAGGTGGAGCGGAAGAGAACCAGTTAACTCGCCTAGTGTAAGGGTAGGCTATACTTGTTATGAAATTGAAGAGATAAAGTAATTTTTTTCTTTTATTTCTTGAAGAGTGTGAAAATTCTTTCTTGTATTAAACGAATGATAATGACATTGTGCAATTGCTTGATTACATGGTTGGAATACATGTTTGCAAGCTGTTTCAATATGATATTAGAATTGAGTTCAGATGTCAAACATTGCGGATTTAATACCTTTTGTGAGAGCATTTATTATATTTTCCTCATATTTAGTTTCTTGTCAATTGTTTATTCTGATGAGATTTATGTTCTTTTTATAATAATTAAAGACTGAAAATAGAAATAAACATTGAATGGAACCGCATTTTCGGATGAAGGCCATCTCAAAATTCCTCATTGCTCATTTTTTTAGGGGTTATTTTATCCTCCAAGTAATTTCTTACTAATCTCAAGAAAAGAGTGATAGGTTTATAAAAAATTTAAACATTACGTTTTCGAATATTCGAATTAAGTAAGTACTTTTTATACAAGTAATCAGTAAATGAATGATACTGAAAACAAAATTTAAAATATTCCATGTAAGTTTGTAAGTAGTTTTCAGACTAATAAGTAAATGAATTATATCGATAGCATGCCATTTTCAAATTACTTTAGTGAAGTAAGTAGGTTCTTTGTATTCAAGTGGTAAGTAAAGTAATATTAATCTTATAGAAAATACAGCTTATAAACAATAAGCATTTAACATTTTCTAATATTTGATATAGGCAAGTAGGTACTTTTTATACAATCACATTTCATAAAAATGTAACATCTCTGTAAAGATTTGTATCTCTTAAAACACAGCGTTAGTTGTTTTTGTTGAAAAAAAAAGTCAATTATTTGCTTTCTTAAGATGTTCTACGTATCCCTAGTTTTTAGCCACCATAGCTGGAGCACCATCAGTGCACACACTATCATAAAAGGCAATAGAATTTACTCCTTTGTGACATTGCTCTTAGAAGTTGTTAAAATGTCTGTTCCCCGTATTCTTCTGTTAAGGTTGCCTAAGGCAAGCTGTTCTTCATATAATTAAAAATATCACTTACTTATTATAACTGGCAGTTTTTCTTTGTCAGCTACACCAGCTGTTGCCGCTGACAATGAAAAACTACTAGTTGTAATTTAAGATTCATTGAATTCAGAGAAAAATTGCTTCCATTCTCTGGGAGGGACATCACTGAACACAGAAAACTTTACTTTTGTCTGTGCGTGTACATATATGTGTGGGTATACATACAAGAATTTCAAACACACGATATTCAATGTAAAAGCAGAAATATAATGCACATACATATATCAAAGGCCGCACTTGAGGGTACAGAAGGCCGCAAGTTCCCCATCCCTGCTTTAGACATTTGTAGACAAATGATAGGAGAAACAAAAAAATGATCTTGTCTATCATTCTGTATTTTGTGTTTAACGCATATTGAATTCTTGTAGCTTACATACAGATTAATATATACCTACAAGTCGTAGGTGTCATCATCATCATCTCCTACGTCTATTGAAACTACCGAAACGTGTCGTAGGTGTAGGCGTACTTTAATCTGTCTGTATGTCTGTCCGGCACGAGTAAACCGGACTGATGAGAATGGTTGCAATTTGTGAATGGCCATGAATGGCCGCGCCAAATGCAATTAGTCGTTCTGATGGTGGGGTGTCCTAGGTAAGGTTACGTGGGTAGAGGGGTGTATCCACGGTGGTGGAACTCCTTAGCCTCTACCATTCCCCATCCTATGACCAGGTAATATGCTACTTTGTAAGTGAAGTTAGGTTATAGGAAGATGCAGGATCTCTTTACAGTTTGCAGTGATGTTTCCCTTGTGAGGTCATAAGCTGTATATTTTCATTCACAAGATATGTTGACCTTTATTTATGTTAGGTCTTTTCTGCCTTTGAAAATGCGAGCTCTTTTCAGTAAATTGATAATTCTGATCTCTTTTTTAACAAACAAGTTAGTAGTCATTCTCTCCCTGCTTGGCCACAGATACAACAACCAAATTTCTTTTTATAAATGATTTTTCAACGAATTGTAAACAAAATTGAGAGACCACTGAGATAATCACTACTTAAGAAATATAATTGCAAGAAGTATTCTATTGAGATGCAATCACAATCAGATCCCATCAGAGCAAATGATTGATAGGTTAGACTAATTCTGGCACACTGAAGTCATGTCTTTTCATCTTTGATGAATTGAATACGACGTGAAAATAAAAGTATGCTATTAATGCAAAAGAATATACTTTTCTTAACTAGTTTATCTTTAGACGAAAGAAAATATTCGAGTAATTCTTGTGTTTAATTTTTACACAGAAAGTTATTCATCTCATTAATTCACATGTACAATTATTTTGGTAAGAAAACCAAGCCATATAGAGTTTCTTCTCTTGGAGTGATGCAGGCGAATAATCCAAAGATTACTGCCTTCTGCCAAGAGTGCATGCGAAGGTCACTTACTGGAAACTGTACCGGATAATGGCGAGGATAATGCTGGTATCTCATCTTTCCGATTTTGTAACTGGGAGACCTCCCTTCGTTTATCCATGGGTGCGTCAGTTGTGCTACTTTTGAGGCTCAGCCATAAGTATCATTTCTTTGCTTTGTATGCATTTATCCCGCTCTGAGATACAGTTTATTATGTTATGTATATTTACAGCTTAGATTCAACAACAGTGCAGTCAAAATACATTTGTTACAAAACTAAAAGGAGGAAGTATTACTTATAGTGCTTCTTGGAAATAATTATTAGAGCGCAAACATAATTCTTAATTGCAACTTACGGAAACGAATCTTTAAAAAAAAAAAAAAAAAAAAAAAAAAAAATGGTCTATACAACATCTTGACTTAAAAATATTTTTGAAGGAATTTTAATAATAAATTAAAAGCTGTATGCGATTGAGATAAGTGAAAAGCTTTATTCACATACTCTGACAAACTTTTAATACTTTTAATTGGAGAGCTACGTTAACTTGTAGGATATCGAGGGTATTCTATTCCGCCAAGTAAACTATTTATGTTATGGGATTTCATATAATGTAACAGGCTAACTATAGTATTTTTGTTGATGCTAATGAATGATATCTATAGGGTATGTAAATTTCCATTTCTTTCATAAGTGAAGCTTTTGACGTATATATAATAGCAAGTTATTCTACCTACATGTTTGTATGAGGATTATCAGAAAGTTACTCGTAAAAGCTGCTTGAAATCTTTTTATTAGAGATGCATAAGAAAACACATAAATGAACTATGTAAAAAATCATAAGTAAATTTCCATAAGGACTTTGCTAGCAGTAGCGGGAAATTTTAGTTACGAAAATAGGCATGATATTAGGAAGAATAATAGTAGGGAAAATGAATCTATATTAATTGCTGCCTTCTGAGCCACTGAACACACTTATTAATACATTCAGACTTTAAAGTATCAAATTATCTAATGTGGTATTTCTCTATATACACCAAGGCCAAAGTATGTATGATTGCACTGTCGCTATAAATGCTTATACAGATTAGTTATTTGAAATAGATCTTTTCACTATAATAATGGAAGATAAATGATTGGACGAACCTTTTTTTTTAGGCTTATATATGTTAACACACAATTTTACACTCTAACTCAGTTTGGGTTTTCTCTTCACACTCCCCAAGAGAGATCAGTTCACCAAACGTTTAACTGGGTTCCACAAGGCACTAGAAGAGTTGGAAGACCCAGGACTACATGGCTGAGGACTATGAAGCGTGAAGTAGAAGATGATGAATAGAGAAGTATTGATTTAAAAGCCCAAAATAGAAACGAGGCCCTTTGCGTCAATAGGCGTAGGAGGAGATGATGATGATGATGAACTCAGTCAAAAATATCAGCCATATTGTTTTTCGAGTTTGATACTGCTACAAGAAATTTGTTACTAAAACTATATACATAACAAAATCTTTCACACAAAGTATAAGATTTTAACATAGCCCGACTTTCAACGGCATCTCTACATAGTTGAATATCGATAGTTTACATAAGGAGCGATGGACATTTTTCTCTAGTAGCTCCTGATAAAAATAGGTCTGCGTTGAAAGCTAGTTAAAGCAATAGTAAATCTGCTTCTTATGATCATGAGGTGGCAAAGCTTTTATTCACAAATAGGTTATTAATTTTATTTCAGTAACAAATCTTTGTTTTTCTGATTTGTTGAGGATCTTCTATCAGATTTTGTTCGATGCCTAGTATATCTGCTAGTCTTATCATAATTATCTTAGTGTCATTATACACATGTTTGATAATGTCATTCATTATTCGGTATCTTAATTTGAACGCATGGCTTTTGATATATTGACCTTAGTTTTAGCCTATTACTAAGAATAAAAACATTTTCTATGAAGAGACTGGGTATTTGAAGGAAAACGAAATTAGATGGGAAGCTTATTCAAATTTAAAAAAGTCTGTGTTGTTTGATTAAACTTTTATTTTCGGACCCAGTAGACAGCATAATCTTAATGCACCTATTTAAATTATACTAATAGTTCAGGCAAATGATTCATATAATTTGAACAGAAGTAACTATAAGACTGTTGTAGTACATTTAATACATCTCAGTTACATAAGTTACATAAGCATATAACACCAAATTATGAGACGTTTCTCACAGCTATACAAATAAAGAAGAGGCAGAAACTAGATAAAAACATTCTTGTAAATAATAAATTAGAATAGGAAAGAAAAGCATTTGTAAAGAAAAATAACTAAAAGACATTTACAGATTATATTGCTTAGCAAATTATAAAGATGGACACAACGAGAAATTCATAATTAAGGAAATATTGCTAGTGTTAAAACAGAATCTTAAAATAAAATTTTGGTGTGTTCCAAAGGGTTATTAGTATAATCTTATCACATGTTTACCCCTTATTTTCCGAACCTATTTCCACAATAATATTTATTAGATAATTAGGATATCTGATCTAGAGAATCCTGATTCTACTTTATGTATATCAATTGGGTTGCTTGACATTACAACCAACGTTATGTTGCTCTAATAAGAGGTCTACACAAGGACCTTCTGCCGGTGTTATATATCCCTTCAGTTTTATTTCCTACAAAATACTCCGCTTTACCGTAATTGTGTGTCTGGAATGAATTTCTATTATGCCTTCGGTCTATAAGTAGTTGACTTTCTTTTGATTTTTTGAAGCGTGTAGAGTTCACTTAATGGATGATTTCATATCGATCTGTTACGGAATTTTTAATGATTACTGTAGTTCAGTGTTATTCTTTCTGTAATTGCATTTCTCTCTCTCTCTCTCTCTCTCTCTCTCTCTCTCTGTCTCTCTCTCTCTCTCTCCTCTCTCTCTCTCTTATATGTGCTATGTATATGTATTTATGTATACCCCTATACATGCATAAATGCACACGCCTACACCACACACATACTACACACACACACTATATATATATTATAGTATATATATGTGTGTGTGTGTGTGTGTGTATACACACACACACACACATATATATACTATATATATATACACACACACACAGTATATATATATATACTGTGTGTGTGTGTGTGTGTGTATATATACACACACACACACATATATATATATATATATACACACACACACACACACACATATATATATATATATATCGCGCTCAAATAGAAATAAATTTCTATACCTATTTAAATAAAAAGGCAATGTCGCTGTCAATCATGCCACCCAAATGGCAGACAAAAGGGGAACCTAAGTGCCGAAGAGCTATCAATCAAGTCACCTGGTCGGTCGGGGAGTTAGGTAAAACTCACTGGCATGAAAGACAATTGTCTCACCAGGTAAATCCTGAAATGCAGTCATCACTTGCATTATAACAATTTCAACCAGCCTGTGATTTTCTGACACATAAAAAGCTGACCACTTTCACTGAGAGATTCGGGGTATGACTGATTTTTGTGCTTGAAGAATTCTAGCAAGTCACACTGCATGTTCTGGTAGAAGAGGAACATTCGTGAGAATAACTGACAGTAGTCTAATTCTAGCTGGGTCTGTAATGTTCTCTTGTCAAACACTAGCAGGTCGACGGATTCCTCTATGAATAGGGTTGTCCATCTCCTGCATCACTACAGAGAGTGATTTTCCCCTCTTCAAAGAAAGATTTCATGCCACTCAGTGTCTACTTTCGGTGTCTGCTGTTGTACGGTGGCATCTTTCATACCAGACATGGCCTCATATTTAGCTACTAAACCACTAACTTCGGATCCTACAAAGCGCTGACACATCTGTCAACTCAGTTGGCTCCCCCAACAACTTCGAACACAGTTATTTTGCATGTTCACTTGATCAATCGCCAGATCAGAAAATTCTCTTCAAGACTTGAGGACAGAGGAAAGTTCTCTTAGTGAAACTCACTTGCCACATCTGGATGTTGTGTTGAACAAGTGACAACCCATCTCTGAGGTGAATTAGGATCCATTGCACATGATTAACATTTTCGTTTGCCAAAGAAGTAAGTTACCAGTTGCTGAATGTGATACACAGTACAAGTTGAGGTCACCTTCTCTGAAGGAGTGTATCAGGGATGAATATGGTGAAACACTTACTGTCTGTCCTAAGTATGACTATTTATTAACAATCTCTACAGGCTCGTTCATAACCGTGTCTCTGTATTTTCATTGAACATTATTTTAGTTTAACTCTTTAATTTTCAGTGTCACAGTTCTGGTTTCTCTATTCAAGTCTTTCTATCACCTTTTGCAATTCACACACACATACCGTATTTATGTATATATATATATATATTATATATATACACACACGCACACTCATATATATATATATATATATATACACACGCACACTCATATATATATACTATATACACACACACACACATATATATATATATATATATATAATATACATCTATATATTCTATATATCTAAACTGCAGATTTTTTACCAAAATGTTATATTATACAAACTTTTGTCCCGTTGTGGGGAAATGAGGAGGTATTGAAAATTAAGTCCAAAACTTCCTTACAAGACTGAAGCTACTTATCCAGATACTAAATAGCTGGATAGCCTTGTCCCTCTAGTTTTACCAGATGAGGGCCGTGTAAGTAGAAGTTTGTGGCCTACTTGAAGACGGAAAGGACAATATCATAAATTTGTGTCACTTTCAGCGGCAAATCTGGTAAACCTAAGTTCACCGTGAGGGTTATTGGAGAGATGCTCTCTACCGAGTATTTTTATTCTTGGCTTTGTTTTGTTATAATAAACATTTTTCCCATGATAATTATTTTCTTGTTTAAGAAATCTCTTTTTCTTACCTCTACCTTAACCTCTGGATCCTCCCTAGCTTAGAGATTTATGTTTCCGATGACTTTTTCCCCTGGCTTTTATTTTTTCAATGAATTTATCTTTCCTAATGACCCTTTTCGCTTTCCTATGGACATTTCCTTTCCTAATGCATCTTTTCTTCTTTCATCCTTGTGATTGACTACATCTTGCTTTACAAACCCTCCTTTTTCGTGACGGGTTTTTATTACCCGTGTTTGGTTGTCCATTTCTTTAACAGTATGTTCATAGCTGCGCTTCGATCCTTAGAGTCTGATTTTCTTTTTCCAATCTCTTGCATTCATCTTCTATGTTGCTTTTATCTAGTTTTATGGCTACTTTCTTTCAGTTCCCGGTTTAGACATTCTACACTGACTCGTCGTGCTAAACAGATCCTTCTCTCTTACGGAAATCTCTTGATTTATTCGTTTCCCTTCATCTTCAATCTCCTGATACCTTCCATTCTCCTTTTTATGATCTTTCTTTAAGCCTTTCCATGAATCGAGATCCTTTGTATCTTTTATCTCCCCGATGTTTTTTGCCATAACCGAAACGTTCCTGCAATTTACTATCTTTTTAAGAGAGCTTTTACGTTTATTCTCTAGTTTCAAAAGCTTCCAAGGTTGCGTATGATAATGACATTGCAGTTCCAGGAGCTTTGCAATGACTACTTCACCTTTTACAAAAGAGAATCTTAACTTAAGTCGCGTTTCATGAGCTTTTGCAAATGTGAGAGCTTCTAATTTGATTATTTTTTTTTTTATCTTTTCGTTATTATTTGATTAAGAACGTTTTATTCTACGTAGGCCTATTCTTTTTTTCTTTTTCTTTTAAATAGACACTTGAAACTTTAATTGTCTCTGGAATTTTCCACTGAATTATACGATCATTAATGTAAAAATACAATGACTGTTTCTTGCGTTCTGGAAAAAAAAAAAAAAAAACGTTATTTTTCCTAATAAGTGAAAAACTTATACGTTCTTTCAATTAAACATGAGAGATTGGTTCTTTGTCGCCATAAGTTTTTCTTTATTAAGTACAAATTCTCAAAGTGGGTAGTATGTGGATGCACTGGTCAAATGTTAGGGTTGTGGTAGTCTATGTGGTAACGTCCCTGACTTGGTATAGCCAGAGTGGGGTTCGAGTCCCGCTCAAACTCGATAGTTTCTTTGGTCGCTGCAACTTCACCATCCTTGTGAACTAAGGATTGGGTGTTTGGGGCAGCCTATAGGTTTATCTGCTGAGTCATCAGCAGCCATTGCCTGGCCCTCCATGGTCCTAGCTTGGGTGGAGAGGGGTGGGCGCTGATCATATGCATATATGGTCAGTCTCTAGGGCATTGTCCTGCTTGATAGGACAATGCCACTGTCCCTTGCCTCTGCCATTCATGAGTGGCCTTTAAATCTTGCTGGCAACGAAGGTTTGTCCGTTTGCTTGTGAAAAACTTCCTGGCCACAATTTTACTCATAGAATGATGAAACTCTCAGGGATTAATGTTATGTTGAGAAGTAGAACTTATTCAATTTTGAAAGGTCTTAGGTCAAAGGTCAAGGTCAAGGTCAAGCATAAGGTCGATCGAACTAAGCTGCCGTGGTGGAGGTCTGCCCTCTCATAGTACCTTTCGAGTTTCCTTTCTATTTCCAAGTGAGTGTGCGTCGTTGAACCGTGATTCTTTTATATATATAAAATAAATGAGATTTAGAATAAAAGTCAAGTTGGCCTACTTACAAGAAATGAGGGCATATAATTAAGTAAAGATTTCTTTTACAGACAGGAAAACTTCATAGATATTTGATATGGCTAAGTGGGTTTAGAGAACAAAACATAACATTACGGTATTGCAGGCAGCATAGAATTTTATTAAGAAAAGTCTGCTTTATAAATGAATATCAGTTTTAGGATATTATAATTTTTGAACAATGCTAAGGCCAACAACCTTCTTTTCAAAAGCAAACTAAATCGACATTGGAGAAATGAATTCAAACTCAATTTCCAGCGCATCCTTATACAAATTCGCGTCGTTTTCCCAACTACTCCTATTAATTACACTGGTTACTGCAAAACAGAAAACAGATAGTGGTTGCAAATGACGAGAAATCAGATGAAGCCCAGGTATTATCGGGTGTGCCACAAGGTACGGTATTAGCTGCACTGCTGTTTGTTATTATGATCTCAGACATAGACTGTGATGTTGAAAACTCCGTAGTGAGAAGTTTCGCCGATGACACAAGAATAAGTAGAGAAATTACTTGTGATGAGGATAGGAACTCACTACAAAGAGATCTAAACAAAATATATGAATGGGCGGAGATAAATAGGATGGTATTTAACTCCGATAAATTCGAATCAATAAATTATGGAAACAGAGAAGGAATGGTGTATGCATACAAGGGACCTAATAATGAGACAATCACAAACAAGGAAGCAATTAAAGACCTTGGTGTAATGTTAAATAGGAATATGTTATGCAACGACCAAATAGCAACACTGTTGGCTAAATGTAAAGCAAAAATGGGAATGTTATTCAGACACTTTAAAACAAGAAAAGCTGAACACATGATAATGCTTTACAAAACTTATGTACGTAGTACACTCGAGTACTGCAATGTGATATGGTACCCACACTACCAAAAGGATATTGCGCAAATAGAGAGTGTACAAAGGTCCTATACTGCTAGAATAGAAGAAGTTAAGGACCTTGACTACTGGGAAAGACTGCAATTTTTAAAACTATACAGTCTAGAAAGGAGAAGAGAACGCTACATGATAATACAAGCATGGAAGCAAATAGAAGGAATTACTGAAAACATCATGGAGCTTAAAATATCAGAAAGAGCAAGCCGAGGTAGATTAATAGTGCCAAAAAATATTCCAGGTAAACTAAGAAAGGCGCACAGGACATTAATCCACTACGCACCAGCATTGATAATGCAGTGACTATTTAATGTGCTGCCAGCTCATCTAAGAAACATATCAGGAGTGAGCATAGATGTGTTTAAGAATAAGCTCGATAAATACCTAAGATGCATCCCAGACCATCCAAGACTGGAAGATGCAAAATACACCGGAAGATGCATTAGCAACTCTCTGGTGGATATACGAGGTGTCTCACACTGAGGGACCTGGGGGAACCCAAACAAAAAATAAGGCAATAAGGTAAGGTAAGGTAAGGCATGTTCAGATACTGAAGTCACACATACTAATAAATGGTGCAAGTATGCATTTCTTTATTAATATACTATATCATTGTGTGCGATTGCTGAAATATAACCAAAACTAACATACGAAAATATGTACAGGGGTTGAAAACAAAGTTTTAAAGATCCAGCAATCCCTACTCTACAAAGTACTTTAAATTCATTGCTTTTATTATACTATAACTTGTGAAGTGTTAGTTTCTCAAACCTTTGTCAATCTGTCATGCATTGCCTTTGGCATTCCAAATGCTTTTGATAGAACAAAAAGAATTAATCTTAATCCTCTGGTCATTCGTTTCTTTCTTTTATAGGTGAAAGCTGAAGTGGTGTCTGTACAGTGTATTTCATATATTTTATTTTTCTTGATATAACTTGTAACTCACTGAAAAACGCTCTTTCTTATATATATTGTTATTTTTTTGTTGAGAGACCTCATTTCTTTTTTATTCCTGTATAAATGATTCTTCTCTAAATTTGATTAGTAGTTTGGAACTTGTCTTCATAATATAATTTAAGACATACAATTTGACCATAAAAGAAACCCTTTCTGGTACAACCCAAGAGCATAAGTGGTGGACTACCCTTAGATATGCACTCTTTGGTGTAGATACAACAGTTCCTCCTTTACTTAAACCGGATGGCTCTGTCACTCACCGTCCAAAGGAAAAGGCAACCCTCTGGGCAGATGTGTTTGACAGCAAGCAGAGTAATGAGAAACTCAAACTTCCTCATTCCTGTTTTCCTGAGGCTAAACTAACTAGTTTAGCTTTTCGATCTTGTGAAGTTAAAGCTCTGTTGATGGACCTTGATGCTTATGGAGGTGTAGATCCAAATGGTATTTTTCCTTTGTTTTTTATAAAGACAGCAGATTTCTTAGCTCCAAAGTTATCTGTTATTTTGCGCAAGTTATCAAGGTGAGGAGCTTTTAGCACTTGTTGGAGAATTGATAATGTTACTCCACTGTGTAACTGTGTTTGTGGTAGCTCAAGTCCAACTGATTACCGCCCAATTTCCATTACTCCCATATTATCTAGAGTTTTTGAACGTTTTTTGGCAAAACGTTTTAATAGGTATGGTGAAGGTAATCATCTGTTCCCTAGTTTACAATTTGGTTTTTGTAAAGGCCTTGGAGCATGTGATGCCCTTCTTACAATCTCCAATGCTGTACAGAAATCCCTTGATTGTGGTCAGGAAGTTCGTAAGATTGGCCTTGATTTTAGTGCTGCCTTTGACCGTGTTAATCATGGGGCCATTGTTTTCAAACTTGAACAGTTGGGGCTGAGTGGGTCGTTTCTTAGCGTCATTATTGAATTTTTAAGTAATAGATCGCAAAGAGTTGTTGTTGATGGACACCATAGGGAGTATAGGGATGTGATATCTGGTGTTCCTCAGGGATGTGTTCTTGGCCCATTACTTTTCATATTATATACACATGACATGTGATTTGGTCTAGAAAACAAGCTTGTTGCATATGCAGATGATGCTACTCTCTTTGCATCAATTCATCTCCTGAATGTAGATCTGGGATTGCTGAACCCCTTAATAGAGATCTAGCTAAAATTAGTGCATGGTGCAAATTATGTGGTATGAAGTTGAATCCTACCAAAACTCAAAGTAGGATTGTAAGTAGGTCAAGGACCGTGGCTCCTCAACATCCGGATCTCAGCATTGATAATGTTTCTTTAACTTTGTATGAGTCTTTTAAAATTTTAGGTGGGATTCTCGACAACAAATTTACTTTTGAGAAACAAATTAGGTCTGTGTCTTCTACAATTGCACAAAAAAATGGCTTATTGAGAAAGTCTTTCAAGATTTTTGGTGATCAATCTATTCTGAAGAAGTGTTTTAATTCTTTCATTTTACCTTGTTTCGAGTATTGTTCTCCTGTCTGGTGTTCAGCTGCTGATTCTCATCTTAATTTGCTGGACAGGAACTTACGGTCTACTAAATTTCTTATTCCTGATCTAGATATTAATCTCAGGCACCGTTGTTCAATTAGTTCATTATGCATGTTGCATAAGATTCTTTATAATTCTGACCATCCTTTATATTCAGATCTTCCCGGACAGTTCCCTCCTGTTCATAATACTAGGTGTGCAGTTAATTCTAATAGTCAGGCCTTCTCCATCATGAGGTTCAATACTACACAGTACACTAGAAGTTTTATTCCAGCTGTGACCAAGTTGTGGAATGATCTTCCTAGTCGGGTAGTTGAATCAGTAGAACTTCAAAAGTTCAAACTTGCTGCAAAGATTTTTATGTCGAACAAGCTTACATAAGTCCTTTTATAGTTTATATATCAAATATCTGTTTTAACGTTGTTAAGGTTTTTAAGATATTTTATTTTAATTTTCATTACTTCTTATATCGTCTATTTATTTCCTCATTCCCTTTCCTCACTGAGCTATTTTTCCCTGTTGGAGCCCTTGGGCTTATAGTATCTTGCTTTTCCTACTAGGGTTGTAGCTTAGCTACTACTACTACTACTACTACTACTGCTACTACTACTACTACTACTACTACTACTACTACTACTACTACTAATAATAATAATGATGATGATAATAATGATAATGATAATAATAATATAAGGCATGCTATGTGAGACAACCGTCGACGAAATTTAAGGTTTGAACGTGAAATTATCTCGTCTCATATCCTGGAAATTCTATTTCATTATTTTCAGGTAAATATAAATATTAATAAGTCTTTGAAAGATCCCTTTGAGGCATAAATATGTTTTCGTATACAAAGCTGTGAGTCACCTGGAATAAAACAAATGCGTACCGTGACTATATGAATAATTCTTAATACCCAAAGGAAGCTCTTCATTCCTTATACCTGTTCTTGATCATTTTGAATCGAGAGTATTTTGTCTCATCTGCAAGCTGGTTTCAGTTTTAGAAAAAGCTTCATCCCTATAGTACCCTAATCTCTTAATTATATAAAAAAAAAATTCGATATTGCTAACAAATTGCATTTTGCTTTTCTGATGGCAGTTCATTAACCTTTTTATCACTCTTAAAAGGCCCAAGCTTCAGTTGAGCCAAAAAGTTGTAATAGATTTTCTTTATTATAGATAAGCCCTATTATCAAGTCTTCCTCTGCTCTGACGTAAGGAAAAAAAAAGGTGTTGTTTCGCTCCATAGTGCTTTCATCGATGCTTCCAGGTAAGTTATCCTCGAAGTTTTTCTTGCTTCATCAAAGCAAAAAAAAAAAAAAAAAAAGAAACGACGAAATGCTTTCAAGCTAGAACGAGGAGCCTAATGGAACGGGTTACAGTCTGGGATGCTCATCCTTACTCGTCTGCAGAGTATGAGATTGAATAATAGCTCGTCTATTATCATTTAGTAGTTCGTTCATTTGCATTAGCCTATTTACTGTAAGGGAGGAGAGAAAAGTTCGTAAATCTTCATTCTTTTAATAGGAGGTTGATGTGAGGTGTAACCCACATGTGGATTAATTATTTAGTAATACAGGGTAAGGAAAGGACAGGCGAGAGAGGTCCAATTCACAAAGTATGGAGAGTTACAGTGATTAAGATATTCAAGTATGACTTTGATATCCCTGAGATATTTTGTTGGACTACATTATCTAGTAGCTAGTTCATGATACATAGCTTTCCATTCATCATTTCTCCAAACGATTTTAGATTTAACGGTGTGAATTTTTCATTTACTCTTTTATAGTAACGTTCAAAACAACTGAAATGTAACTCTAAAGGATCCTGTGTATCTATTTATTTCTCTACCGTTCTATCTAAAGGCATATATAAACAGCATTAGTCTCTTATTATTACCATTCTCCTGTAAGTTGTTGTTGTAATACAGCCAATGACAGCCAAGCGTTCTTACGTAGTACAGAAAAAAAAGGTAAGACAAGAAATAACCCCAAAAGAAAGCAGGTATCGGGGAAAGCGTATAAGGGAAATGTTTTCAAAGCTGACAGTGTAAAAAAAAAAAAAAAAAAAAAAAAAAAAAAAAAAAAAAAAAAAAAAACACATTCTTTTCTGCAAAATGACTAACTGTACTCGTATTAAATGACCAAATGCTCCAGATTTATTTGACCTTGAAGTGAACGAAATACTACTGGAAGGATTTAACACACTTGAAATTATAACTTAGAATATATCGCAATGTTCACAAATGACTCATAAAGAGACATTATCATGAGTACTAAAGAAGGACGTGAAGAAATATGGTTGTATAATCACTTGTTAACTAGAGGAAAGTAAATGGAAATGGAGATTATGTATGTAGGTTGTTCTTAATAAGAAGATACACGGGACCATAAAGCTCTTCGTGACTTCTATCCCAACTTGCCACTTAAACTAGCTGCAAAACTCTAATCATGATACAGTAAATAGAAACATACAGAATTACATATAAACATGCACACAAAAATACACACGCACACACATATATATGTACTGTATATCATCATCATCATCTCCTCCCACACTTATTAACGCAAAGATCATCGGCCAAACATATAGACTTTAATTAGCCATGAGAGCAGACAGGCTTTAGAAACCGGTATTCAGCAACTGACCATATCAATATAATTAACCAGCTAATGGAAAAATCAACAGAGTATGACAAACTACTATGTGTGGTATTTATAGACTATAAGAATGCCTTTGATTCTGTCAATATTCAGCAATAGGCTAATGAAAGCCCTTCAAAGACGAGGAATAGATGAATCTTATGTTAGAACACTTGAAGGTATCTATACGAGAAGTGCGGCAAATCTAAAACTACATAACGGTATTGAGAAAATCAGAATTGAGAAAGGAGTTAGACAGGAGACCCCACTTTTCCTAAAACTATTTAAGTGTGAATTGCAAAAGATTATAGACAATTTTAACAGAAAGCCGAAACGTAAGACTGAAAACGAATATGAATAAAACCAAGATAATGTTCAATGACAATACAAAGAGACAACTGCAAATAAAATCTCTTCATGGTGACTTCAAAAAAAAAAAAAAAAAAAAAAAAAATCCCTCAGACAGTAATATGTAGAAAATCTTAATGAAGTCCTGATACCATATGTGAGGAAACTTCTACTACTGGATCACTTAACCTACCAGTATACATTGTCATGGAGAACTCTTCATTTCATTACTCAAAAGTTGTCATGGAATGGTTTGCTGAACAGAACAATGCCATACGTATGGACTGACCTCAAAAAAAAAATCTCCTGACCTCAATTCTATCAGTATGGGAATCGTTAAGACCGAAAAGAGGGATGAATAATTATTGTCAAACGTTAATAGATTCAATAACAACAAGGCTATGAGGGCTGATTAACAATGATTGAGGTAATTCTAAATATTAGACTTATAGTTTGATCTTTATAAAAATAATGGAAACTTGTTTACTGTTATAACTAAAGGAATATAAAATTATTTCATACCAAAGGAATGCCCATACACTATTACTTCCTGTTTACTACCACAATGTGGCACAAAGCATTCTATTATTCCTTCGAATAATTACATTATATGCAAAATGTAACAAAATGCGAATTACAGTCATACAGTTCCCTCACTATCTAAACTCAACATAATAATAGTATCAATTTGAATAACGATTATTAGCCACGTGCTACTGAATACTTCACTCAAACCAGCAAACAGAATTAATCAATCATTTAGACAAACTGTAAAGTTCATATTACTCCTTATGACGCCACAAAGACTTATTACTCTTAAAAATAATGATATAGTAACTAGAATTTATTTTTCAGGTGGAACAGAATGTTATAAAAACATCTTATAAGGGGCTGTGTCTATAATTATAGAAAAAAATAAAACTAATTCCCTTGAAAAAAAAAAAATTCATCTCCGTTCCTGTGGCTAGAGCATTTGAATATAATTTCCTCGGAATTCGGTCAAGTTTTTCGATCAGCAACGCATAATTGCTCGGAACTCCCTTTTAGCGGGACATTCCAGTCCTCTGATTGGCTTTAACTTCCTCAACTGTGATTGACTGTTGCCTTTGTTTACTATAACTTCTCTCTCTCTCTCTCTCTCTCTCTCTCTCTCTCTCTCTCTCTCTCTCTCTCTCTCTCTCTCTCTCTCTGTAACATAGCAAACAAGACAGTCAGTCCTTTGAGTTATTTGCATTACACTTGAAATGTAACAAAATGCGAATTATAAAAGCCTGATAAAATAATAGTATTTATTCTAAATCGAATATTACCCATATGTTACCAATACCTCACTCAAACCAGCAAACAGAATTGATCAGTCATTTAAACATGCTTTTAAAGTTCATCCTACTCCCTGTGACGTCTCAAAGACGTATTTTTCTTGATAAACATAATTATTTGGGAATTAGATTGTATCCATCTGGTAAGATATGTTATCAAAAGATATCATAAGGGATTGTCTCCATATATCATTAGGGAACTATACTTCTAATTTCCCTTATAAAAAAAATCTTGAGGTTCGGCCTCTAGAGCGTTTGAGAACAGTTTCATGAAAATTTGGGCGGGTTTTTCGAACAGCAACTCATAAATTCTCGGAGCATATCTCTTGGCGAGACATTCCTGTCCTCTGATTGGCTGTATCTTCTCAGTTGTGATTGGTTGTTGACTTTGTCTACAAACTCACACATCCACATCTAACATAGTAGCCATAACCAAGTAAATTAATCCTTCGAAAATGTCGTATTTATTTAGCTTGTGCATTTGAACAAGATTCATCATATATTTTATTCATAGATCAATAATATTATTAGTTTGTTTTTATAAAAATTGTAATTTGTAAGACTTATTTCATCAAAAATAAGTATAGTTATTTTACCTCCACCCAGTTGAATTCATTCATAACATACGAGATTATTTGATGTCACATACCAGCACCAATCACAGCAGGGGACAAATCAGCCAATGAAACGCCAGATCTTTCCCGCTAAGGAAACGTCTAAGGTGAGAGGGTTTCTTTAGCTTATGGGCTGCTGCTGGCAAACATGCCAAATTCTCGAGATACTTCGTTCAAAAGCTTATGGTGCGCATATTATTTATTTATTTTATTACTTACTAAATGATATTTTTTAGATTGTTTCCATGAAATTTGCAGTTGTTAACGTCATTTATCTGGAATACGTATACTGCAGGTATTTTATCCCTTCAATTTTTGACGACATAATATTTCCTCTGTGATTTGGTAATCATTTTTGTTCAATTACTTTATACCTAAAAGGTAACAAAATTACTTCACTATCTAAGCTCCGTCCCATGCATAAGCTAGAGAGTTTGAAAGCGATTTTATGGAAATTAGGTCAGGTTTCTCGTACAATAATTCAAAACCTTGAAACTCCGTCTGGGTGGTAAATTCCTGTGCTCTGAATGGCCAAATCTTCCTCAGCTGTGATTGGCGGTTCCCTTCAGTTACTAAACGCGCGCGCGCGCACACACACACACACACACACACACACACACACACACACACACACACACACACATCTAACATTGTAGCCGGAAGTATAAGCAAGTATTTTTGAGAATATAACGTATTTACTTAACTTATGCCCTTCAACAAGATACATATTTTATTTCATAAAATTCTTTAGTCATATATATATATATATATATATATATATATATATATATATATATATATATATATATATATATATATATATATATATATATATTTATTTATCTGAAATATGTACAGGTATTTCACACCTACCCAATTGGATTTATTTATAACATATGATTGCACGACGTCAGATTCGACCTCCAACCACAGAAGAGGACAGATGCTAATGAGACAACAGATATTTGGTAATAAAAAATTATTCCTTTAATGAAATATGTTAAAAAAAAACATCTTATAAGGGATTGTTTCGATATATTTTGAAGAAAATATATTTCTAATTCGCCTATAGAAATAAATCTCCAACTCCGTCCCTCTTAAATTCTGGTAGTTTTTTTGAACAGCAACTCGTAAGTCTCATAACTCTACTGTAGGTGGTAAATTCCAGTCCTCTGATTGGCTATATCTTCCTTAACGGTGATTGGTGGCTGCTTTCGCTTACTCTAGCCTCACAGCAAAGAAGATAGGAAGGCTCAGGCTTTTAACACACAAATGAGTGTGCTATGAAAAGATGCCAGATACTCCCATGCGAAACGAATGGCTCCATCTGTTGAGCGAGCAGCCAAACATTCAGAGCGGTAATGCTTACGGGTATATAGGATGGAATTCGATTGTAAATTTTGCGACATATTTGTTCATAATTTGCATTACTATGTCAGTATATTTTACTCATATATTCATGATATTCTTAAATTTTAGGTAACTAAATTGCAAATTATGTTTCTCAGTCTATTTTTTAGAAATTCAATAGCTATGTCTTTTATGATTTAGTTAATTTTCTTGCAAATTTAAGTATTGTACAGTATATTACAACCATTTTAAAATGTTCTATACAATACCACAATCGAATAAATTAAAACATACTGTATATCTGATTTGTTAAACTTAGCCACAAATGCTTATGTGTAGGCATACATTTAATTACAGTTTGTAGGCCACTGTAAGATGGAGAGATATTAGGTGTATAAAAACACAATTGTATTTTATTTTTTATTGAAATGGAAAAGCATGATGCACTCATGTATAGTTTAGTATTATAAACTAATAAATGTATAAATGTACAATCAGAAGGATCAAAAGAACACAAAATTGTATCACACACAAAAATAATCAAACGGGGGTTGGAAATAGAAATAAGGTAGCATACAAGCCAACAAAAATGAAAAACAAAAGAGATTTACTGTGGATGCCTTGCCTTAATCTTACATCCAATATCAGTGGGGCTTACTCATTAGCAGCACATACTGCATGTATTATACTGTTTGGACTCATCGTTCTTTGTCCTTAGAGAACCTGTGAAATACCAAATGAGGATCGGTTTCTTTTTGTTTATGGCACACAACACACTTGTGTGACTTCTTTACTGCCGGCGCCATTTTTTCGTTTGAGTCAACTATCAAATTCTGAATATAAACAAACAGACGACAAACGATGTACACTACAACGCCATCTGAAATCGGAGCAACCAACTATTGTGTTCACTTTGGAGTTGCCAACTAGCGTATTAACATTCTATTTTGAGCCTTCCTATCTTCCTTCAGTATATAGTCTTTGCCTCACAGACAAACGCATGCACATTTAACATAGTAGCCAGAACACAGTTAAGTATTCCTTTGAATATTACGTATTTATTTCACCTGTAAATTTAACAAGATCCATTATCTATTTACCTCTAGACTAATAACCATTTTAGGGTTATTTCCATAAAATTTGTAATTTTTAGGCATAATTTATCTGTAATAAGTATAGGCATTTCTCCATTACTCAGTTATATTCAATAAGGAGATACGAGATTTCATGACGTCATATACAACCACCAATCACAGCAGAGGACGAATCAGCCAATAAGACGCCAGATATTTCCCGCTAAGGAAACGCAGAAGGTAAGAGGGTTTTATTGGCATATGGGCTGCTGTTGAGGAACGAGTCAAATTCTCGAGACATTTTGTTCGAATGTGCCTTTTTATTGTAATACACACACACGTACAACAATGATGATATCTAAACAGCCTGAGAATAATATTTTCTTATTTCTTATATATTTTACCTATTCAAATTTCCTAGCAATTACAGAGATTTCTTTAAGTAATCACATTTGTTTAGCTTACTATGGAATCTAAGAAGGGAAAGAAGTAGAATTAAATGGATTTTCGTTTTATTTGCTACATTGCTATAAATAGATTAAAAATTAAAGGTATTGAAAATTAAGTAAAAGGCATATAAGGGGAAAAGATACTATTCTTTAAAAAATGATTCCTGTCTTAAAATGAAAAAAAAAAATAACTGCACATCAAGATTCTAGTTATTGAATGTGTTTAATCATAATTAAGTTTGGACAGTATTTCGAACAGCAACTTTTAAGTCCCCCGAACTCTCTCTTGGCGGGATATACCAGTCATCTGATTGGCTATAACATCCTCAACTGTGATTGGTAGTTGCCCTCGCTTAACACAGGCGCGCGCACACATGCGCACAAATCTATCATCGTAACCAGAACACAGTCAAGCATTCCTTCGAATATAACATATCTATTTACCTTATATCATTCAACAAGATCCAGTATTTTTTTTAATATAATTTTAATAATTATTCTAAGTTTATTTAATTGAAAATTGTAATTTTAAATCATAAATTTTCTAAAATAATTATAGGGTTTTTCACCCCTACTCGGTTAAATTCATTCATGAAAATACGATGGCATGACGTCACAGGCAACCACCAATCAGAACTGAGAGAGAATCAGCCAATGAGACGCCAAATATTTCCTGCTAAAAATGCATAAGGTAAGAGGGTTCCTCTGGTTTATGAACTGCTATTGGGGAAAGTTAAATGCACTCGAGTCATTTCGTTTAAATGCTGTAGCCAAGGGGGCCGGTTGTTTTATTTGTTTTTTTTTTCCTCTGGTTTGTTTATTCATATGAGCTGCTGTTTACAGACGAGTTAAATTTGCGCGGGTCATTTCATTCAGTCATTCTTACTAAGGTTTTTTATTTCAATTTATTTTTATACATATAACGGTGATATTTAAGTAGCTTGCTTGAGAAGAATATTTTCTTACTTCTTATATCTTTTAGATTCATTTTAATGTTTATCAATTACAGGCTTTCCCTTCAGCAATCAAATTTTTCTTTTCTTTTATGAGAGAGAAACGCATATAATATGATTTTTATGTAATTCTTATCATCATCATCATTATTTCTGTCATAGTCATCATCATGTTGAATATTTTGTGAGATAAGTTTGAGAGTTATAAGTTCATATTTTACTGATTTCATAACAAAAAAATACCGCAAGTCCAAAGTCCAAAATGAATGCATAGTAAATCACAATGTATAGGATATGTTTGGGCATGAATTTCCTTTTGAAATGTTTGTTTTTTATAAACATTATTAAAGCAATGGCTTAAATACAAAATACAGAAAAAGTGTTCTTATCAGCGGAATAATTCACATTCAGAATTTAATTTTGCCTCGGATGAAAAAAATTGAGAATAAGTAGGCCTTTTGCTTTCTTCTTAGTTACCTTTATAAACTGGAATAATGTATTTCTTAAGAAATTGAAACAGCATCAGCAAAACGAAGTGTTGAATAGGCCTACTTATAAGATTTTCAGTGTTTAACACAATCTTTGTACCTAACTAACCAAACCTAACCTAACCCAACATAGCCTAACCTGTTAGTGTACGTCTCCTTAACAAACTTTTGATTGATTCATGGGTTATAAATTAATTTCCCGATGTTGCGATAAAGTTACAGGTAAAGGCCTACTGTAGGCCTACTTGGAGATTAGGGTAAAAAATCTGTACTTTTTTGTCATGATAGGCTCAGTCACCTTATATTCTCAAAGTTTGATTTTCACAAATCAATGAATTCGAGATCTATAAATTTTGTCAATTTTAAGCCTAGCGTGTGGGTCTGTGAGGCCGTTCAAGGGAGCAAGACAGAAGGAAAATAAATTTTTTTGACGAACGCTAGTTAACAGAGAGAGAGAGAGAGAGAGAGAGAGAGAGAGAGAGAGAGAGAGAGATTATTGTGATTTACATTTAGTATCTAGGACACTTCACGTTTCATTAAAAGAAAACGTTTAAGTGAATTATTGTCTTTTTATTCATTATAGGCTTAATGATCCAATTAAATAGCAATATATTTGCGTCAATAATTCTCATATACAAGTCAACTAGGTTCATTTCATGTCTGAAATACATTTTTCAGATCAATAGACCTAGCATTGAGATTTAATTCTTAATGAGTGCTTGAAAATTTATACCATACATAACTGATATAGCATTTTTATAATTCTAACTTTTTTTAACAATAAAATTACATCAGAGCATGAAATAACAAGTAAGTCACTACGATAATTCCAAAGATATGACCCTTTAAATCAGCCACTTCACGGGATTCTATGCTGCCCGTGGTGCCGCAGTTGTTAACATTTTATCCAAAAGTGAAATTATACTGTGCTGGCACTTATGAATGTGATTGTACCATCATTTGCTGGGATCAAGAGAAGGGAATGGTTAAGCTACTCAATCTTTAAGGACATTTTGAAATACCAGGAGGTCAGTTAAACCCCCGAGTCCACACCAACAGCAAGGGAAAAGGGTATATTATTATTATTATTATTATTATTATTATTATTATTATTATTATTATTATTATTATTATTATTATCATTATTATTATTACTAATTAAGCTACAACCCTAATTTGGAAAGCAAGATGCTATAAGCCCAAGGGCTCCAACAGGGAAAAATGGCCCAGTGAGGAAAGGATATAAGGAAATAGATAAACGATATAAGAAGTAAAGAGTATTCAAAACAAAATATTTTACAAACATTAACAACATCAAAGTAGATATTACATAATATGTAAACTATAAAAAGACTTATGTCAGTCTGTTCAAAAAAAGAAAAAAAAATTATCTGCAAGTTTGAACTTTTGAAGTTCTACTGATTAGGATGATCATTCTACAATTTGATCACAGCAGGAATGAAACTTCTTGAATACTGTGTAGTATTGAGCCTTATGATGGAGAAGGCCTGGCTATTAGAATTAATTGCATGCAAAGATTTACGAACAGGATGGATGTGTCCGGGAAGATTTGAATGTAAAGGATGGTCAGAGTTATGAAAATCTTATGCAACATGCATAATGAACTAATTGAACGACTATGTAGAGATTAATATATAGAACAGGAATAAGAAATTTGATAGACTGTAAAATCTGTCCAACAAATTAAGATGAGAATCAGCAGATGAAGACCAGACAGGAGAACAATACTCGAAATAAGGTATAATGAAAGAATCAAAACACTTCTTGATACGAACTACCCAATCCCTGACCCACCTTCTGGCAGTTACCCTCTTTGCCTCAGCTATCTTACGTTTTACTTCCACATTCTCCTCTCTATTTCTTTCATACTAATATACACTATTACTCTGCAGCCATTCTTCAAATGTCCTCTTTTTTCTCTTCCACTTTTACCTTCACTCCTTCATTCCACCATTCACTACCCTTCCCCATGCTGCTGCCCTCCACAATCCTCTTGCCACACACATCACTTGCATTCCCAATAGAATTTCCCTTTACTAACTTGTGCTCCTTCTTCAGAACAACAGCTTCTCTCACTTTCACCCTATAATATCCGATCAATAGATGTTGAATGGTGACAAATTATATAGATATATATGTGCATAAGTTAGATGATAAAATGATTAAAACTACACAGTACTATTGTCATATATATATATATATATATACATATATAGAGCATATATATTTATGTATATATGATATATATATATATATATATATAGCTATATATATATATATACAGAAATATATATGCTATATATATATGTATATATACGTATATATGTATGTATATATATATATATATATATAAACATACACATCACACACACACACATATATATATATATATATGCATACACACATACACACATATAAATAAATAAATAAATAAATATATATATATATATATATATGTATGTATATATATATATATATATATATATATATATATACGTATATGTCCATTTAATTGCAAATTACTTCAGTATTGCATAATGTTTAAGGAAATAAGTGAATTGGTCGTATATAATTAACAAATATTCAAATGATTAAGATTGTCATGCCTCATTTAGCATGAAGCAGGGTCTTGCGCATAGTCAGCCTACAAGGTATTGTAGATTATTTAAAATTACTTAAAACTGTATCTATTTTACCCTGAAAATTTTTCTTTCTGTACGATAAGAATACACACTTTTATTCTAGTGGTTTACTTTAGAATATACGAAGAATCGTAGATACGGGACAAGTAATGAAGTGTTCGATGTAAATTATATCACCTATTGTAAGTTCCCTAAACTAATTACCGCTTTTCAATTTTTTTTTTTTTACCTTTGTATTACTTCCAATTTTTCTTTCAATTCATGAAGGAAAAAATCCAGCAAATGGCCGACGTTCCTATTCCTGCGAGATATATTCCAAATCGATTATTGGAATTCAGTTGATTTGGGCGGCTTTTTAAGCTGGCTGTGAAATTGGATGAGTTTAGAAGGGCGATGAACGGGCGGAGATAAAACTGCAGTAATGATTCTCATTGGATTACTCCTGAAAACCGAACTTATTCCCATGGTGTGGTCCCGATCCTGGGCTAAGTCGTCGTAAGGATTGAATCAGATTCTACCTTGCAAAGGCCTGAACTAGAAAAGGAATTTAATGGAAAGTCTTCTTCAGTATTTTCGTATCAATACTCTTACTAGTTTTTATAGCTTAAAAAGGGGATATGTATTTTAATGTTGTTACTATTCTTGAAATATTTCATTTTTCCTTTCCTCACTGGGCTCTTTTCCCTGCTGGAGCCCATGGGCTTATAGTATCCTGCTTTTTCAACAAGGGTTGTAGCTTAGAAAGTAATAATAAAAATGATAACCCAAGGAGAAAATAAAAATGGCAAACCTCAAGTATAATCTTAGCGTGAGATTTTATTCAAACATGAAAGAAATTCGTTGGTGTCCTGAAAATATAGGAAGGCGATGGTGAATAAAAAGATAACTTTGCATATATTAAGGTGGCGCCAATGACGAAACCAATCATAATTCCATTTTTCAACATAATTGTATTTACTGAAACATACAAAACTGATATTAGAATCGATATAATAAATATTTTCAAAAAAATTCTTGAATTATTTCAAATGATGACCAAACTAAGAAGGGAGATAAAGAAAACCCGGCAATAAGAGCCAAGTCCCAGAAACCTAAACATCAGAAACTTCGGAGCATCAACTTAATAAAGCGTTCGAGGAGGCTGGGGGTGGTGTTAGGGGGTGATGATGGGGAAGGGGAGGGTGAGGAGGGGGAGGGAGGCCATCCATCTATTTCCACAAATACCCGATAACTTTGTAGCCTCGACAGTTAGCTGAATTGCCTTTGCTTTTGTGGTGGATGGAGATCAAAGAAGCGGTTTCGAAAACCCAATATTACTTCATCTTTTCTTCTTCCAGGTACGGCCAGGGTCTTCCCTCTTCGTCTGCTTCTTTTTCTTTTTTCACTTCTTACTTCGAATGATCTTTTCTAGTAGAGGAACAATTTTGCAAACAAAGACATTACATCTTATCTAACTATAACCAGTTAAGGATTCTGGTTATTTACTTCTGGAACAGTGTTGTACGAGTTAGAAAAAAGAGAACTAGTATGTATTTTCTTAAAGATAGGCTCATGGATTTTAGCCATTTGAAAATTCATCAAATCAGTGGGGGCCAGAATGTAATGTAATGGAACTTTATGCTTATGCACATTGGGAAGACCGTATAGAATACCAATAGAGTATCTAGAGCTATAAAGCTCCTCATAAGCAAACTTAGATATAATGCTACGATACTTCAGTAGTTTCAAGTTTCTATTAATATTTTCCTAGAATCTAAAAACGACTTCAGTATTAGAAAATCAAATCTTACCAAATTTGTATCACCATCCAGAATTATGTAGGTTACATCTTTTTTTTTTTTTTTTTTTTTTTTTTTTAGAAATTATTTCTATTCATGATGACATTTCCTTTCCCTTTACCAGGTCTGGATATAACCAAGTTTCTTTAAACTGTTTAAGTTTAACTTAATAGAAAACGGAAGTCAAGAAGAGACCTTGTACTTTTTCATAAGCTTTGCGAGCTAATGACTGAACTAGTTGCTCAGTATTTTCCAAATTAGTATGATACATTTTTTTTTTTACGGTGCTGAATAAAGCTCAAAGGCTAAAAGATTTTCAGGAATGATCCATCTGAAGTTTTGTATAGCAAAACTAGACTCAAAGAAAACAAGATCTGTTCACGTTAAGAAAGTACTTAATTGAATAGGATAAAACTGACAGCAACATATGTTCTTTTTGAAAAGTGCGTTTACGAAAACAGTCTATGATCATAAGATTGATATAAAATACATTAAATGATAAAAAGATTGATGATAAATATGGTTTTGTGTCTGGGTTCAATATTCAAAAGGGAACGGTTGGTGGATGCATAGATTCTTGAGTCGCAGAGAGAAGCACTGTACGGTACATTATTTACTAAATTTAGTAATTTTTTTTTTTTTTTTTTTTTTTTTACTGAGCGCAGACACAAAGCCAAATATATTATGAAATTCAGCAACCTCAGGTGTAGGGACTCAAATGATATTTGCAAATCGAGAAGCATTATCTGCATAAGGTAAATTACATACCTTACGCATATGATATAAAATGTAAAGAACTAAGAACGCTATCTGGAGGAACACTACAGATTACATCCCTGTTGTCACTGAGGTTCTTATCATTAACTACGCTTTGCAATCTCTTATTGAAAAGGTGATGATAATAAAAAAGAAGGGGCCCACCAACTCCCAATTTTCTAAATTCGAAGACATGGTGCTTTTGATTCATAGGGTAAAAAGCAGCAATAAAGTTATGACTAATCATATGAGCTTCATGACCAGTGTAGGGATTTTTGTACACCATTGGATTTGGTGAGAAAAGTATCAGAATCATAAGGCACTTGTGACCCTAACTGTTTTGCCAATAGATGTTAAAAAAAGGTAATATTGGAGTAACCTTGCCAATTCTCCATGTAAAAAAATTGCTAATTTTTCGGTGCAAAACTTTTAAAATCACAAGCAACTGCAAAAATTGCCAATTCTCAAACAACTGCAAAAATTTCCAATTTCCAATAAGAGAAAAAAATTATAAATTCTTCAAATGCAAAGATTACTGATTCTCCAACAAGGTAAAGAAAATTGCTAATTTTCCAAGTGCAAAACTTTTCAATTCTCAAACAAGTGGAAATATTGTTGATTTTCCAAGGGCAAAACTTTTCAATTCTCCAAGTGAAAAAAAAAAAAAACCTAATTTTTCCAAGTGCATAACTTTCCAATTCTCAAATAACTAGAAAAATCATCAATTCTCTGACAAGAGAAAACGTTATTCTCCAAGTGCAAAAATGGTCAATTCTCCAATAAATGTAAAAATAACTTTGCGAAAATAACCGGCAGCTTAGGAACTAGGGAATCACTGTTCTACCTCCAAAGCAGAAAACACCTAAAAGATACCATTCCGCTATACACATTCATAATTTCACACCCATACACACATATATACATATATATATTTATATACAGTTTATATATATTATATATATATATATATTATAGATACATATATTTGTATATATATGTGTATATATATAATTATATATATATGTATATATATATCTAAATATATATATATATATATATATATACATACATATATCTGTATGTATGAATATATAGGTATATATATGTATATATACATATATATATATATATATATATATATCAAGAGATTCACACTATGATATGAATAATGAATTTCGGACAAAATGATAATATCAATTACAAAATGGACTTTCGATGCAGACTTGAGAGAGAAGGAAGTTGATAGCTAATATGATTAAGAGTTCCATCTCTAACTATCCTTGGTGCTAACATAAATGGTTATGCATATCTGAATGGAATTTGTAAATATTCCAAGAATATCAAACAAGAGAATATTTCATAAGACAATACTTTTGCTTGGGAACTCTTTCGAAAATTGTTTGTAATTATCTAGACATCCTTTTGGATTTGAAATACACCAATCTCAAAAGGGAATCAAATACCAGAATAGGAACAAACTTTGACCGGCAGCAGTTGAATAAATTTTGATCCGAATTTTCTTTGCATTATTTCAACTTAGAAGTTTGCTTAAAAAAAGAAACTAATAAGTAATAAAGAAATTTGGATATTATTGTTGTACTCTTTGCCCTTTCAAATGCAAATAAATAAGTTTGGAGAATGTAGAGGTTCAAGTTTTCCTTTCATATAATGCAATATATAATGTAATCTACTATAATATAGCGTAATGTAATACAATGTAGTGTAATGTAGTTGAAAATAATATAATATGATATAATATAACAAAACATTCTAAAAAAAACTTCATGTTAAAAAATACCGAATCTAACTCTGAAGAGAACATTGTCCTGACATGGAATTTGGAACAAATGTTTACTTGTAACAACTTAATTTAACAGACATTGGAGAGACGTTTTAGGGACTAACAGCGATAGAATAAATCTAATGCCATTCCTTTGAACTGAATTAAATTTGTTTATATGCTCCAATAAAGATTACGAAAAAAAACAGATCACTGATCACTTTGACACAAAGCAGATGACGTCAACTGGAGCGCTTGATTTGGAAATTTCAAGAAATGAAAATCAATATTTTTGAAATCATTACTTGTTATTTCATTAGCTTAATTGATCCTATTATTATTATTATTATTATTATTATTATTATTATTATTATTATTATTATTATTATTATTATTATTATTATTATTATTACTTGCTAAGCTATAACCCTAGTTGGAAAAGCAGAATGCTATAAGCCCGAGCGCTCCAACAGGGAAAAATAGCCAATTAAGGAAAGGAAATACGAAAACAAGAGAAGTTATTAACAATTGAAGTAAGATATTTTAAGAACAGTAACAACAATAGAATAAATATTTCATATATAAACTATAAAACTTAAAAAAAAAAACAAGAGAGAAATAAGATAGAAAAGTGTGCCCGAGTGTACCGTCAAGCAAGAGAACTCTACCTACCCCGAGACAGTGAAAGACTATGGTACAGAGGTTATGGCACTATCCAAGACCAGAGACAATTGTTTGATTTTGGAGTCCACTTCTCCTAGAAAAGCTGCTTACCATAGCTAAAGAGTCTCTTCTACCCTTACCAAGAGGAAAGCAGCCACTGAACAAATAAAGTGCAGTAGCCCCTTGAGCGAAGAAGAATTATTTGGTAATCTCAGTGTTGTCAGCTGTATGGTGACAGAGGAGAATCTGTAAAGAATAAGCCAGACTATTTGGTGTAGGTGTAGGCAAAAGGAAAATGAGCCATGGCCAAAGAGAAGGATCCACTGTAGTACTGTCATGCCAGTCAAAGGACCCAGTAACTCTCTAGCGGTAGTATCTCAACGGGTGGCTGGTGCCCTGGCCAACCTACTACCTAGAGATTGAAATTGTCGTTACTGGAGACTGGAGACGAGTAAGGCTTCATGTGTAAAAACTTTGAAATTTTTTGCTAAAACATGTATCTACCATTTCATAAAAGAAAAGATTTATAATCTATAGGCTTAGAATCTGCGAAGATAAGAGTGAATAGTGCAGTACATATCAGGAGAGTACACGTATTTTTGATGAGGACGCTGTATTGGTAAGAGAACTTGTTTTGGTAGTGCATTATTTAGAATGGGGATCAACAGATAAGGTGTCCTTAATATCTAAGATACGCCTTTCAGGAAAGGGGAGAATTTTTAAGTACTGACAAGAAAGATCGACGTACTGTAGGAGAGAGAGAATGCAGTGAAAGATCTAACTAAAGTCACTCCATTTAAATGCTAGAGTTGTTTTTGTCGTAAAAAGTTTTCGGTGACTAGACAGAATCTTACTAAGCTTAAATAACTTATAGGCTGCATATTTGCCCAGCTTCACTGGGATAGCTGAATGAGTATAGGGGACTTCTTTACAAACTTACATTACAATCGCATCAAACAAAATAGAAATAAATTTCAAAAGTACATTCTTTTGTTCCGGTTTCTACTTTAAAAAAAAAAATATATATTGTTATTCATTTACAAACACACAATGTAAGTTCGTGTGTGTGTGTGTGTATGTGTGCGTTTTTTCAGTAACAAGGGGCTTGAATCTAGTTTCAAAATTTGAGGGGAAGACTCAAAAGCATAACCAAATTTTTTATTTTTTTTTCATTTTTTTTTTTTTTTTCATTTTGTGAAATCATATATTATCACTTCGAGCCGGTCTATATGCCAATAGTTAGCTTAGTGCAGGGACCATACTGGTGAGCATTCATTTGCTAGAGGTCTCATCAGCGACACCAGCGTGCGTAAGATGTGAGGCTTAATATCTCGTTTTTGAAATGTTCACAGTGTATCCACGATGACAATAGAGAGAGAGAGAGAGAGAGAGAGAGAGGAGAGAGAGAGAGAGAGAGAGAGAATAGAATGAAAATCGTTGTCAGGGAGTCCTGGGAAAAAAGTCACAAATCTATGTCTTCTCGAGAACACGAAAAAGTAATTAAGAAGGAGACTGTGGACTATTCAGTATAAAAAGGCCAGTCTGGGGTTGCAAGTTATAATGAGAATTGGTGGGGAAATAAAGATGGATGTCAGAAATGTCATAACTCGGAGGAAATGACATTATGATCCTAAAAGTAAAAATATTTGATTTACTATATTCTATATTATTACAAATCAATGGTTTGGTTTCATTTGATGACAATCACAGTAACAGTAAATTGATGTTATTTTGCTAAGATTTTCTTCTTAATATGAAACTCAAAAGCAAATAGCTCTTCTAATTTGACGATGAACATGCTAGTTGTAGCCCCTTCCTAAAAATTCTCTCTCTCTCTCTCTCTCTCTCTCTCTCTCTCTCTCTCTCGTAAATTTTTATATTATATAGCAAAGACAAGAGGAAAGAAATGAAAAAGTATCCCGGGATTCCCTGTGTTTCCACAAATTTTCCGGAAAGAAAAAAAAAATAACATTTATGGCCGGGTTTTCCATCCAAGGAAGACAACTTTAGCATCAATAATGTTTGATCCAACCAAAATATTTAGACTCTTTTTCATGTCTGGCCCCTCAAATTTTGGACCTTTTATGAGTGTATGGTGGCCTAATGTAGCTGGCTCTAAAGTATGTCTGGCAAGTGTCACTTTGTACTCTACAGTATGTTTCATCTTAAATTAGGATACAGTACTTTCCTTCTGTACCTTTTCTTTTATTTACATCAATTTTCTCAAAGCTAAGGGTGGGGGAGGCATGGTTAACTTTTATTTTTTTATGCACGTCGAGCATACATAACGTAGTTTAGAATTTGTATGGCATTGGCCATTCTGAACTATCTGAGATGTGTAGAAATATACAAATTTTGTTTCAAGTGGTACCAAGAAAGTTTGGTCTACTATTATTTTAGGCCTATTTTGTTTGTTTGTTTCTGGCTGGCCTAATGTAGCAGACGTTTTGTTTGGCATGGATCATTTCTTAATCAGTGTTATGTGTAATGTACTGCACCAGTTTCACAAACGGTCGTTCAGTGTAACGGTACCTTTTTTCTTTTTTTTTTCTTTTTTTTTTTGTCGCTCTCCCCTCGCACTTATAACAACCTGCTTAAGCCTGTCTGTTCAGGGATTATTTTGTTTGAATTTTGTGACGTTCTTGCTCAGAACGGCTTGTATAGAAACTTATGATTCGTTGAAATAAAGTTAGTTGCATTCACCTCGCCTGTCAGTTATCACCTAACGGCTCTCTCGTACAGTAAGCTACTCTGAAATACATTATATGGTGCGTATCTGATTTTTTTTGCTCCACTTTTTTGGTCTCCAGGGACCTAACGCAGAAGGTGGTACCCGAATGTTCTTCATATGCCCTATCATTTTCTACACAACCCCGTATTAAACAATTGGTATTACATTCGTATGACCAAACTCCACCGGGCTGATACTCTAAATTGGACTTTCTATACTAGTGCTTTAGAGTCTAAAGCACTGGTATAGAAAGTCCCATTGTTGAAATATGGAGGCTGATCCAGTGGATTATATGATAATTACTGGACTCTCCCACCACAAAAAGGAATTTATTATCATAATTGTGGATTAAATTTTTGTTTTGGTGGAATAGAAATCTACGCATGAAAAGGAGGAGAGAGAGGAGGACAATAATAGTTTATGGAGTAATGTATTAACGTCTTAAGCTTGGTTTTACGTGATTTTTCTAGAAATGATCCAAGCTTCTTTTTCAATAAACTAACCATGAAGCATTAAATGGTAAAAAAAGATGTTCTTTGAAAACTATTTATTTTAATTTCTATTTCATATCGAGTCAGTCCTTTTGTAAACACTAGTTTATAATTAAGACACATGGTAATATATCTTCTTTTCAAGTCCCATGTTCATATCAAGTTTACAAGTATCTCAGTTTAAAATGCATTAGAAACAAAATGTTATTAACAGGCTTTCAGTATTTTCCAGGAATAAGAGGAAAATATAATACTACTTATCTCTAATTCATTAATCGAAGAGTAAAAAGAGAATGGAAAACAATCATGTCGTCACAATGAACAGAAATAAGAAAATTTTTATTTACATAAGAGCCAGTAATAAAAAAAATCCGGGCATTATTTCCAAGGAATTATACTTGAAAAAATTATAGTTAGATTGAACAATACCAAGTTCATTATTTCTGGTGATTATTAGAAAGTGGATTTCAGACAATTTTAAACAGATTCATGATAAATACGCCGATAAGGGAAAAGAAGGACTAATGCGTAGGTATATATATAGATAGACAGATAGATAAAAACAGATAGGGGAAGAAGAAAGATGAAATATTCTGCTCGGGATTTAGCAAAAACCTTAAAGATAATAGATGTTAGAATAACTTATTGACTGATATTTCACTGAAATTTTCCAAGTTTTATGTAGCACAGAAAAAAAAAATAAAAATGAAATGAAGACCAACAGGTGTTAATTCGATTAATAGGGTTTACGTTATTACAAAAATCCAATATAACCACTGATCCTTCAGCTTATTTCGACATGAAATCCCCTTCGAAATGTATTAGGACAGTTTTAACTCGATCAGCATAAAAAACTGGAAATGATACCACAGGTGACATACAAAATATATTTGTATATGAGCATATCCCACTCTGCTCGTTAGGTAAACTCCTTTGATGTCAGATAATTCAATTTTGCAGCCGTCATGGTGAGCGTTTCGAAACCTTTGGATTTAATTTTTCTGAAAACACTTGGCACGCTTTCATGTTTAGCAGAAGGGCATATCTAGGGAAAATTGAATTAAAATAAACAAATTTATACTCTATGAATATGATAATTATGATGATTATATTGTTTTTACCCATGAAAAAGAAAATTATATCGTTTATCTCTGTTGATTTAAAGGCGATAAAATAATAATTTTCTTTGAAATCCACCCATCTCCACCATGATAGCTGATTAGTGAGTTTGCAACAAGTGTATATTTATGATGAATACATATCATAAATGAATTTCCAGTTGATATACATTAGCAAAGGTAAAAATCGATACTGAATGCCATTGTGATTGATATTTACATTGATGAAAATCACAAGTGTTAGTGATAGATATTCATCATAAATAACCACGTGTTGCAAACTCACTAACATGCTATTATTGTGGAGATGGGTTCATATCAAGTCTTAAAACAGATTCCTGAATTCGACAGGAATATGTACAGTAGACTTTATTTTCAGTGTATATACATTCCCAAAGGCAGTATTCGATATTGAATGCTATTGTGGTTGATAGTAGATAGTAGGCTGGCCAGGGCACCAACCACCCGTTGAGATACTACCGCTAGGGAGTTATGGGGTCTTTTGACTGGCCAGACTGTACTACATTGGATCCTCCTCTCTGATTGCTGTTAATTTTCCCTTTGCCTAAATACACACGCACATAATAGTTTGGCCTATTCTTTACATATTCTCCGCTGTCTTCATACACTTGACAACACTGAGATTACCAAAGGGGCTACTGCACTGTAATTGTTCAGTGGCCACTTTCTCTTAGTAAGGGTAGAAGAGACTCTTTAGTTATGGTAAGCAGTTCTCCTAGGAGAAGGACACTCAATAAACAAACTATTGTTCTCTAGTCTTAGGTAGTACCATAGCCTCTGTACCATGGTCTTCCACTGTCTTGGGTTAGAGTTCTCTTGCTTGAGGGTACACTCTGGCACACTATTCTATCTAATTTATCTTCTCTTGTTTTGTTAAAGTTTTTATAGTTTATATAGGAGATATTTATTTTAATGTTGTTACTCTTCCTAAAATATTTTATTTTTCCTTGTTCCCTTTCCTTACAGGGCTATTTTCCCTGTTGGAGCCCTGGGCTTATATATATATATATATATATACATATATATATATATATATATACATATGTATATATACACATATATATACATATATATATATATATATATAAGAGAGAGAGAGAGAGAGAGAGAGAGAGAGAGAGAGAGAGAAATTCTGAAGATATTAAGAAAATCCTATGGATAGATAGATAGATAGATAGAGCATCTGAAATAGTATCTTTTCTTCAGTTAAGACGACCTGTTTTCAAAGTGCCAATTCTTATTTCTTAGTTCAGGTATTCGAATTTATATCTCTTAAGAGAAACTTAAATACCTAAAAATCATCTCGTCCTATCTTTCCAAATCTCTGGTATTTTGCTTGGTGTTACCTTGAAAATATCTCAATTGGAGATTGACGGATGGAGTATAATAAAATACGAATAATTTTTTAGTCTGAAAAGAATTTCTTGTAGCCTTTTTAGTTACTGAGTTTTTGCAAACCCTTTTGAAATATCAAAAAAAAAAAAGAAAAAAAAAAGGATTCTTCACGACCTGTCAGTTATTGCCTAGTTATGGATGAAATCTGATGGTGGTATTCCCAGAAAAGAAAGATATTTATTGTGTGTTATCATAGAATTAGCAAACAAAATTTGACCAAATAGCAAAAAGCATTAGGCTTTTTCAAACAACTATTATCAACGACAAGAAAATAAATGTGCAAAAACATTTCCCAAAGGATCGTTTGGAGATTATTTTATTCTTTACGTCTAAAAGTTTCTTTACAAGTAAAGCAAATCAAATAAAAGTTATGACAGAAGGGATTCCACCTCATGGAAGTCACAGAAGAAGTCTATAAACGAACAAACTTGTTAAGATTTCTTCTGCCAACACAACACGGAAATGTCATCATCGCTAAGAAATATCGTCACTAAGAAATGAATCCTCGAAGATTTAGTTTACCAGAGAGAGAGAGAGAGAGAGAGAGAGAGAGAGAGAGAGAGAGATCCAGTTAATGTTGAGGTGTAAGTAAAAATTTAACAGAAAGGAAAATAATATTGTCTTTGGATCTTAATGAGAATCTGTGAATGAAAATGAAGTAATTTTGAATTATAGAAAAA
>NC_090730.1:33384223-33386723 GCF_036898095.1 Palaemon carinicauda
AGAGTAAATTCAACAGTAAATCTTCTCTTGTGGTTCACTGGTTCTCATTTGACTTAAGGCATCGATTTAGGGGATAAATGATTACTTGCCAACAATCTCCCGAAAGCGAATAAACTTTGAAAATAGTAACGGTAAAATGTGTTGGAAGTGATCAATTTCCACATTGAATCCTATTGAGTATTATAGTTTTACAATTATTTATATTAGTTTACCAAAGCAAAATTTATCAAATAAATTTTTGAATAATTTCCTTCTTGCCGATGACAAATTATATTACTGAGTTCCCATTATAGCTTTTTTTTTTTTTTACGTAAAAATCCACATGGATATTTCTCTGTTGTAAAATGGAGGTACAGCCACCGGTTATGTTCTCTTATTATTATTATTATTATTATTATTATTATTATTATTATTATTATTATTATTATTATTATTATTATTATTATTATTATTATTATTATTATGTCTTCTTTTGAAAATATATCATGATTATGCGCTATAAATCCCTGTCATTCAGTGCTCTATATTTCCATTAAATCGACATCCTAAAGATGGTGATAAACGAAACACGAGCAAATTAAGGAACAGGAAAAAGATTAGAGTGTGTAGAATACACCTTTCAACCCTCTACTCCAATTGCTGAGAGTTGACTAAAAAACGAAGATGATTCTAATAAAAAATGTCTACACGAAGAGAATATTCTAAATATAGATTAATTACTAAACAAAAGAGGATCTAAGAAAAAATTCACTCATGCTAAGATTGAATGTAAGTTTTTGAAAGAACGACGAAATTAATTGAATTTCACAAATGATATTAATTGGTATTATGTTATAATTGTAGATAATAGCAGGAGAGAGAGAGAGAGAGAGAGAGAGAGAGAGAGAGAGAGAGAGAGAGAGGAAGTAAAAGCAAATTTATTGGCCATGAACTGAATAAAACTAAAAAGCAAAGTAAGAATAAAAAAACGAGACTCAAAACCGAGATATTCGTCAGAAAACAGAAAAGTAAAAATATCCGTCAAAAATGTTACGGATCCACACGAAGTAAACAAGATGAGAGCAGGTGAAGGTAGAGGAGCGAAAAGAAGACCTTGAATCAAAAGCTTATTTGATTTCACTAAACAAACAGCGTGAGGCGAAGTTATTTCAGTTGGAAATTAGGAGATTCACATTGAAGGATATTCCACCAAAAATCAGAGAATTCGTTTAGATCTGTTTATATTTAGTCCGAATTTAGATCTTCTTTGGAAAAGTGACAGTATTGCATTGATAGATTAATTGGAATATAGAACGTTGCTCGTTTGAATAGTTAAGGAAGGTAGTGCTCTCTTCAAAGGGCAATGAATGCTGCGTAAACACAAACGTTTAAAACTCGGATAAGAAATCAGGGCCAGTAATGATTGATGGAGTCCAGAGGATGTGACTGAAGGGAAGAGTTCGATACATTCCACGGATTCTCTGCTGTGAAATTCAAGTTACCAGAATATAAGGTTTTTAATATCAAACTGACATAAAATATTGAATGAATGATTTATTTGCATAGAAAGACAGTTGTGCTCAAATATAGAGTTTTGAGAAACAATAAAATAATGAAGTACAGACAGGAATCAATACCAATAATTTGTAACAAATTCCTTACTATTGATTGATAATGAACCATCTAAACAATTTTGTTTATGTTTTTATTTCTTTTAATTCAAATTGATTTACACCATTATCAAGAAGAACAGAGGAAAAAGATAGGCCTCTAAAGCATTCACAAATATATTATGGTTTTATTCATGACAGTTGAAAACATATATTGTTATGAAAAAAGTCTCTAGGAAGATGATGATGAAGATGGCGATGTTCATTATGAGCGCTAAACGCATCGAGAAGGGTGATTGGTCTCGCCTGATATTAAACTCATCAGAACGCAGTTGGTTTTCGTAATAAGTTTCCGGTACCCAATCGGACTTCTGCAGGAAGACACGAAGCAGATTCGGCCACTAATGAAGTCCTCAAACTTAAGCCAGATCTGAGGCGTTGGAGGAATGGAAGGAGGGGGAAGAAGAAGAAAATATCTCAAGAAAAACTTATGTGATGAGGAGACGAAGATCAGACACAGATGTAATTCCCCGAAAAAAAAATCCACAAAGATTACTGTGTGTTTGTATTTCATATTTACTGAAAATATGAACGGTGTTGTAGACTTATCGGAATAAGACCTGGTCTGCAGAAAATGAGGATTTACTGCTTATACATTGAGAAATTACTATCATATGTGAACGCCTATATATTTAAGTGTATATTTAATATATACATACACACACACACACACACACACACACATATATATATATATATATATATATGTATGTATGTATATGTGTGTGTATATATATACATATATATATTTGTATATATATATATATATATATTGAAGTATATATATACATAATATAAACATATTTGTATGTATATATACCTCATATATATATATATATATATATATAAAC
>NC_090730.1:33402353-33409853 GCF_036898095.1 Palaemon carinicauda
TGGTGACCTCGACCCTTGTCGATTCTAGCATCTCACAACCACCTCGCTGTCCATCACCAATCTTATGTGGATCGAGTGACGCGGGGAGACTTTTTTTAAGGTAAGGAGCACTGCCATAGCTTCTAGAAAGTTTATATGAAAGGTCCTGAATAGCTTGGACCAAGTCCCCTGGACTTTTTCCCGATGAGAGTGACCTCCCCATCCCTCCTTTGAGGCGTCTGAGTGAATCGTCATCGACGGGGGAGGTGGCTGAAGAAGAACCGACTTCTTTAGATGTCTGGCTTGGGACCAAGGCCTGAGAAGAGTACGTAGCCGAGGCGGCACTGGTCTTCTCAGATCTCTTCGCGCGTTTGATGCATACCTTCTCCAAACTCCGGTTGCATCCTTTAGCTGTGCTCTTAGCACTAGGTCTGTCACCGAAGCAAACTGGAGAGAGCCTAGTACCCTCTCCTGTTCGCGTCTTGATATCCTTTCGGAATCTAGAAGTCTCTTGACAGAGCCCGCTATCTCCTTCCTTTTCTTCGTCGGGATGGAGAAACTGTGTGACAAAAGGTCCCAGTGGATTCCCAGCCACTGGAACTTTTGGGATGGAGAAAGTCGAGACTTTTTTCTGTTGATCTGGAAGCTTGCAAGCATTCGGTCTCGGATGCTGCCCACACCAGCCAGTCGTCCAGGTAGGCTACTACCTGAATTCCCTTTAGGCGTAATTGTTTGAGAGCTGCGCTCGCAAGCTTCGTGAAAATCCTTGGGGCTATGTTTAGCCCGAATGGCATGGCTATGAAGGCGTATAGTCTCCGTTGTAGCCTGAACCCTAGGTAGGGGGAGAGTCGACGGTTGATTGGAATGTGCCAATAGGCATCTGAAAAGTCTATAGAGAATGAGTATGCCCTCTTGGGGAGTAAGGTCCTTATGTGTTGCAGTGTTAGCATCTTGAATTTGCAATTCACTATGAACTTGTTGAGTGGCGACAAGTCCAGAATGATTCTGAGCTTTTCCGAGTCTTTCTTGGGAACACAAAACAGCCTCCCTTGGAATTTGATGGACTTCACCTTTCGGATCACATTTTTCTCCAACAGTTTTTGAACGTACTCCTCCAGAACGGGGGTGGAGTGTTGGAAAAACCGAAGGCAAGGGGTGTGGAGTGCTGTACCAGCTCCAGCCCAGTCCATTCTTGAGTAGGCTTTGGGCCCAGGGATCGAAGGTCCAGCGATCCCAAAATTTCATCAGTCTCCCTCCTACCGGTATCGTTTCACTTGGACTGCCGTCCTGAGGTCTTGCCTCCCTAACCACGACCACCTCTGAATCCCCTTCCCCTTGAGGGGCACCTAGACGAGCCTCTGGCTGCTCCTCTAGGTTTTGCACGAAAGGAAGAAGACTGTCCTTCGAACATTGGGGTGAATGTGGTTGACTGACCTGGCACAGCCTGGGGTACCCACTGAAAAGTAGTCGGGGTTTGTGCCACCATCTGGGGCACTGGAGGCAATGGCAATTGCAGTTGCTGTTGCTGTCTAAAAGGCTTGGCTGACCGAGACGGTAGCCTAGTCCTCATATTCTTCCTCTTTGGTTGAGGACCCTCATCCGGGGAAGATTTTCTTTTGATAGCCAGGCCCCACTTCTGGAGAAGGTTTCTATTCTCCACGGCGGCCTTATCAACAACCTCTTTGACCACATCGGTAGGGAAAAGGTCTTTTCCCCAAATGTTGGAGGAGATTAACTTCCTTGGCTCGTGTCTCACCGAAGCCCCGGTGAACACGAACTCCCTGCAAGCTCTCCTTGCCCTGACGAAGCTATAAAGGTCCTTCGTCACTGTGGCTAGGTGAGACTTAGCCACTACCATGAACATTTCATGGACCTTTGGGTCACTTGCCATCGTCTCAAGAGTAGTCTGATGAGACATTGAGGCAGCCAGTCTTTCTTTTGTCTCGAACTCTCTTCGTAAAAGAGAGTCGGACAGCTTGGGGAGGTCCTCGCCGAATTGCCGTCCGGCAATATCAGCCTCCAACTTTCCCACTGAGAATGTCAAATGGACATCCTTCCAGTCTTTGTGGTCCATAGGCAGGGCCAGCGACAAGGGTTTACATTCCTCCAGGGAGGGGCAAGGCTTGCCGGCCTCGACTGCTTTTAGGACAGCCGCAAACCCTTTCTGTAAAATGGGGAAGGCTCTAGCAGGAGAGGACACAAAAGAAGGGAGCTTCTTGTTCAATGCAGCTACCTTTGAGTTAGAGAAGCCCCTCTCTTTCATCGAGGATGAAAGTAGGGCTTGAGCCTTAGCGTGGTCCATAATTATGACCTCCTTCGGCTCTGTCTCCTCCCTTGAAGCTGGTTCTTTTTTCAGCCGGACATAGCAGTCCGGATATGATGCCTTGCTGGGCCAAAATTCCACCTCCTCTAGGGGAACTGAACCCAGCTTATCCGAGATGACGATCTTTCCAGTCGTCATCGGCATGTGCTCAGCATACCTCCATGGGTTAGCATCTGAGCACAAGGGAAGGTCTTTCACATTGAGCCTTTTCTGGGGCCCACGTGATTCTGCCAGGGACTGCATACGCAGTTCCATAGCAGCCGCCTTCGCCTGATTCTCCTTCTGCATTTGTTGGATCATTCCAACAATCGAAGAGAGGGCCTGTCCCAGTTCTACTGGGAGACCGGCCGATGTTGAGGGGATAGGATCCGGAATCTGAACCGGAATAGCCGACACCTCGTCGACCTCATCCTCCACGACATCCGGGGTTTGAACTTCATCCTGACCTTCTGCCAGGAGGTCTTGTTCCAAACGTTCGTCCAGGTCAGACATCCTGTCATCTAACTGGATGTCTTGCATCGCAACTGCGACTTCCACGTCCACCTGGACTTGATCTTGAGGGATCTCCTCTTGAGGCTGGGGAATCACTGCATCAGCTGATGCCTGGGGAAAAAGATACGCCCTCATCTTCTCACTTGGAAGATAAGGGCCAGAGGTGTTCTTCTTGAAGCCCTTACCCAAGTACGAAGCTTTTCCTTTGCTATATCCCTTGATTCCGCCGTTCTAGGGGAATCAAAAGCCTCAGTAATCAGGTTAGTGCATACAGTACATATATGAGGGTCCCAATACTAGAGATCATCCTTGGAGACAGCGCATGCTGCATGTCTCCTACAGCACTCATGTCCGGAGAGGTTCTTGCTACGGACGTTGCAGAAAACATTTCCGCACTTCGGAGGGTCCTCCTGTAAAGAGAAGAAATTTCCATGAGTATCAAGTGAACTATGTATCACTGGATATGCATAGTATAGCATAACAATTCATAAAGGAAAGACACACACTTGTGTTTCCCTCACAACCCATTGTTGCAGCCTTCCAGATAATAAAATCAAAATGGTTTATCTCTTCTAGAGTAACTAATGCAAGGTTTCCAGAGGAAACAGGTGGAGCTCACACCTAAGCAATGATTTTAAAATCCTGGATAATAGAGAGGGAAGAACTCAGCTTCCTATCTGAGGGCAACAGCAAAGGGGTGTGCAAGAAAACACAATAATGTTAGAAGACACAGTGCTGTACCAAAACCCTTACTATAGTTTTCCTCTTACTGTATATGCTATACAGAAGAATACTAGTACAGTATAGGGGGATGTGTGCCGGCCTGCCTTTGCCGGCCGGCACACACCACAACTAGCTTTAAAGTATACTACTTAACAGCTATAGGGCGGCAGCACTCTGGTTCAAATGCCTGTGCCGGTCGGCAGCAACTGCTGGCCGGTAACAGCCAGTGTTGGCCGGCAAAGGCTGCCGGCAAGCAACTACACAAGGTAGTACCCAGCTGCCGGCCACACTCTTAGTGACCGGCAGACAAGGGCTGACATAAGCCGGACGGCAAAGGTACAAGACCGATGCCAGCCAGCAGCAAAAGAACCAGAGGACTACACCTGCCCGGCTGCCGGCCTCATAGGCCAGCAGCCGGCCTCATAGGTCGGCAGCCGGGACAGGTACAGGACTAGAAGAAAAATAGAATGGATGCCGGGATAAGAGTGTACACAACCTCCAAGCCCGGCAACCGAAAGAGTGCATATAAGGAAGGGGAGAAACTAATTCAGGCTTCCTTGACCAATGCCGTCCGGCTCTGCCGGCAGGCATGGATGAGGGACCAAGAGAGGTCCGGGCAGCACTCGAAAACATAAGACCCTTGCCGGCCAGCAGCTCTGCCGGCCGGCAAGGGGCTGAGTCAATTCCACATCCTAACCTATACTAGGTCCAGATGTAGAACGACGTACAGTACAGTAATGGCTCGGCCATTACGAAGAAAGAGGGGGAAGGGACAAGAGGGTCCTGCCAACCTTGCTTTAGTGACAGATCACCCGCAGCCAAGAAACTTATCTTAGCCTAAGGGAGGCCTAAGGGAGATCTAAGGGGGAAGGCCAGCAATACTTGCCAGCTCCCAGAGCACCAAAGCAAGGAAGGCGTTGCTACTCCCAAGGGTAGAACTTATCCTCCCCCGAGAACAGCAACAAGGACTAGTCTGGTAGATCACAAAAGAAGGAATCATATCCACAGAAACCTTAGGTAGTGACCTAAGGGAGCTAAGCTCCCTTTGTCTGTGTTAGGTCAGCGAGGGGGACTCAGCCCCAAGCCAGACAACACAGACTCAGACTAAAAAACTCTGTTGTTCTGTCCCTCTTGAACCATAACTACAGGAACAGGAAGGTACAGTAACAACCTAGTATAGTTTTATCGAAAATAAATTAGGAAAAAACCACTTAGGGATAAGCCTAAGGCTTAAACAGAGGGAAAGGGATTGCATACCTTCTCCGAAGAAAAGAAGCAACCGGGGAGTATGATAAAGTATACTAAGGCTCCATAAGCTACTAGCCTAGGCACCAAGAGAATCGATTACCTAAATCACCGAAACTCACTCGTATACTATCTTGGAAATATTCCACACAGTCTAAAATGTATAAAATATAGCCTATAGCTTCAATAAAATTTTAATTACACTCGGAAAAAGCCATAATCATGCATGAAGTACTAGGACCAAACGACTAGGCTACATGGCTTAGCGTAGGCCAGAATGGCGAATACTTCGCCAAAAAATACTAAGCACGAAAGGAAATCCTATGTAATGCTAAATAGCTAAAATTTATTAAAGCAAAACAACCAGGAATGTCGCTCTGACTAACTAATTTATACCTAGATAGCGACAGCGTCCAAGACGCCTCTGGTAGGCTACGGCTCTTGTATCAAAGATTAATCCTATTAATCACTCAAAATTTTACCAAGAGCCTACATTTATACATAAAAGACACTATACTCAACTTATCAGAGGCCGACGAAGACGGAGAAGCCATGAAAAACAGAATAAATCCAAGATTTGCGAGAAAAACAGGAAAAAACACCGAGTTGTTAAGCTACGCAAAAAGGAATACAGATGGCGCCAGGATTGGCGCCAGGCACGCATACGAATCGGAGGATAGGGAAGCCTTGGGAGCGGCTCCCCTTTTTCTTTCCTGAATTCGTATCTCGCCAATCACCTCCTACGAGACGAAATCTCTGTCCAGGATGTAGATTGCCATGTGGCGTGTCAAGAATACGTCCTCTGATATGTCGCGATATCCCTTTCACGGGGGATACTCGCTCCAGGAGTTAGAATTCTGGTACCTTAAGGTAAATTCTCTGGGAATATCGCCGTAGTTGTAATATACCCTAGAAAGCTACCCTATAGGAACTTCCATCAGGACGACATGGCTTGAGCCCAAAAATATATATATATATATATATATATATATATATATATATATATATATATATATATATATATATATATATATATATATATATATATATATATATATATATATATATATATATATATATATATATATATATATATATATATATATATATATATATATATGCATATTTATATATGTATGTATATATATATATATATATATATATATATATATATATATATATATATATATATATATATATGTATATATTCATATGTATATATATATATATATATATATATATATATATATATATATATATTCATATGTATATATATATATATATATATATATATATATATATATATATATATATGAATATATATATATATATATATATATATATATATATATATATATATATATATATATATATATATATATATATATATATATATATATATATATATATATATATATATACATGTATATGTGTGTGTGTTTGTGTGTGTGTGTGTGTGTGTGTGTGGGTGTACGTGTGTGAGGCCATCATCAATAAGTGATTTTATCTTATAAACTGGTTTCTTGTTTGTTTTCGAAGACATTCCATATCAATAGTAAAAAGGCATTAAAAAAAAAAAAAAAAAAACAGTATTACACCAATACAGAACATGGATCTGAACTTCTCCGCTCCCCACTCACTTTACCTCAATGGCCACTATATTTCTGTAAATTGCTCAACTATTTGGATTCAAGTTATATACAGCCTGGCAGTGCCATAATCCCCATCATAAAAGAAATATTTCTCATTTCAGTTTGAATAAACTCAAAAACTATTTTACCAGATTGGGAAAATGATTTAATGTGCAAGTTGATTTACAAAAAAAATATTCTCAACATAAAGCTACTGCGTCTCGGAAGAATATTCACCAAAGAGATCAACCACAGATATTTCATTCTTTAATCTTGAATAGACTATGCATGAAAAAAATATAGAAATAAAAATCCAACAATCTCATCAGCAGCCGTTTAATTCATCCTGGCCTTTTATCTGTATAGTATTGTATGGAATCTACATACTTTACTTTGAGGGACACTTTCCTGGTCCCATTGCACAGGGAATCCCTACACACTACACTTACATGATTAGTTTATCGTGTATATGCTTAGGTATTTGCGTAACACGCAACATGTTGCGTTTTTATAGTCAAATCCATATCATCGAACCACATAGAAAACAAGTCTTCGGTTTCTTCATGAAAGTCTTAATAGTTTAAGTCTTTTGGATGTCCAGTGGTAGATTGCTGTAAAGTTTTAGAGGTGCATATTTAAAAGCTCTTGTACCTACAATAGACATGCATATTGGCTTCAATATTGTGAAACCATCTGTAACTACTGTAGCGTCTACACTACTCGTTGTCTGTACTGTATGTAGATATTCTCTTTGATATTTAGGACGTACATTTCTGATAACTTGAACACTTCTAGCCTAATAGGTAGCCAGTGTAATTCTATTAATATTAGAGTAATCCTTTCTCGGATAGGGACGCTGTCTACCTCTTTATGTTCACTGCGTTATGTAATTCCTTTAGTTGCACTTCGGGTAGATTGGAATAGATGGAGTTACAGTAGTCAATTCTGGTAATGATAGTCTATCAAATATTTCTTAACAGATGATTCATCCTAATACTTATTTATTGAAGCAATGTATTTAAGATGATATCCTATGTTGAGGTCGATTGGCCATGTTGAGAGAATGGAAAATAGCTGTCTACTAAAGATGTTGATGAATGCAAGAGT